>NC_142352.1:46886787-47040037 GCF_059441175.1 Urocampus carinirostris
AATCCAACTCTACATACTACAAGCTCTATATTTGATATTTGAACTGGAAGCACTTGGCCATTGTGCTGCCACTCAACCTCAGATGTAAGGTGTATTAGCGCCAGCTTTGCTCAATGAACAATCACCCCTTTTATAGCTCCCTGCCAAGTATTCATCGCAAGCAACTCCCCTGATAGAAATGCCGGGTTCTCATTTTTAAAGCAGCAACAAAACAACAATAAAATCCAGGCGCCTTGAGGCGCACCTTATGGGTTGGGAGAATCAAGGAAATGTGAGAAATCTTACATGCGCTCTCCTGGGCGGTGGAAGAGGGATGAGCGTAGGATAACAGGGATCACAAGGCCACCGGCGGGATAATGAGGATTCGCTCGGACGTCATTTCTTCGGTCCCACCAAATCCAGTGCAGTTAATTTAGCTGCCGCTTTCTTTTCCGCCATCACGGATATAATATATCACCTTTTCACTGATCCCCTTGGGAAGTCTTTGCCTTCTTGGTGGTTGCCTCGTTCTAACAATTGAGAAATACATAACAATAATGGGTAGTAACTGGAACAGATTATCAGGACTGTTGTTCGCAAGTGGGGAATTAAAAGGTTTTGCTTCATTAATACTGAGCAATACTAGCTAAAGACAATTAAGAGGGAAATCAAAAGATTGAACAAATATCAACCAAATTCCTGCAAAAGAAAACTTGGGCACAGATAAAGTTTCGAGGCTGTAAATAGAATTGGTTGTATGCGTTATTTTAACCCTCACATTGTGTTTGGAATTGGCACCACTAATCGCTGTCAGTGGGTCCATTTAGAGTCTAACACAATCCTAACCACCAAAAAGAAAGGAATATCGCTCCATACTGTTAATGCAAAATCCTGAAAAACAATACCAGACTCCCATGAACGGAAACCTTTGACTCGCGAGCCATATATGGCTGTTTAATGGTACTAATGGCTCAGAGATAAAATATAACCCATGCATTTATTGAGTACATTTAATATGCAGGGCCGAATGCAGCACATACGAAGCCAAGACAATACAGATGATCAGTATACTCGGTCTAGAGTATATAGAACACCATTTAAATGGCAGTTTACAGTCAAAATGTCACAACAACAGAACTCCTTTTTGGCTGTAAATAGCTAAATAATCCTTTAAATGGAAGCTCGTTAAACAATCTATGTTCATTGTTGAGACACTTTAAAAGAAAAACCCACACAACAAACTTTAACCCAAAACAAACTTTTCACACAGAAGCTCTAGCAAAGCATTAAGAACAATAGAGCGATTTGATTGGGTGAGCGGTAGGAATCACCGGAGCGGACACAGGATAGACAGCTCGCACTCATTCTTCGCGCCTAGCATTGAAGGTAAATACGTTGGTATCCTAATTTGCAGTGTTTTGTGACATTTTTACAAGGGAACTTTGGTGGCACCATTTTTTCAAACCAGACCCTTGACTTATTTGTCTGTCAGGACTGTTGTTCGAGCTTTCGCAAAAACCGGCATCATTTTGAGGAGCTGCATGGCACGGAAAGCGACTGAAAGTGAACCTGGAGAATTGGCAAAGCTGTCCTAGTCAGAAAAGAGGACAAGGATTTTGATACTTTTGTTTGATATGTATTGGTTGGATCCCTTAACCACTAGAGTTGTGGAGGCACCATTTCCTGTGATGTGTCTCGAGAAAGTACAGCCTAGTGGTGCCCATCCATCCCCATGTTAACATATGTTTCCACGTGGTCTCTGACCAGAGACCTTTTGCTTTTCAGGCAAATGTGCTATCCACTGCACTATGGAAACATTGACATGGACTAACAGTGAAAAACTTGAGTACCAAACTGAACCGGCTCTTTCATTTTTTTTTTATCTGTGTGTTCGACTTTGTCATCAATACAGTACTCAAACAAACCACAACAATACTCAGTTTTTCTTCTATTGTGTTTTTACATACGCACACTTGTTTGCTTGTCTGTGTTGTTGTAATGCGGCCACAGCAGAGGGTGCCCACGCCCGATCAAGCAGTGCTCCCTGTGTGGTGGTACATACACAAATTGAACTAGCTATGGAGAATGCACCTTTTAAAACAGTGCACCATATGGTTGTAAAATACTCTATATGAATCTGTAACCATATATTCCCATTATAATTTGATTTTTTGGCACATCAGTTATTTCATTTTTTAACCTTGAAACACGTCACTGGAGACGCTAACACTTCATAAGGGTTAGATTAACAACAAGAAAGTGCTACAATTTCTAAGAAAGAGTAGGGCTATCTTATTAAGCTCTTAGCTGTACCGATAACTCAAAATGAAGTGAATTATGAACCTTTGGGAACTAAATATATTAAAAAGGCTTTGTTTAGTTTATTTAGCAACATACAGAGACACATAAAATGAGTAATTACATAAGAATTTATGACACATTTCAAGAATCTAATCTAATAGTAATGATATTGCTATTGGATCAGTTTGCTCATACGCCATCTTCTCTTTCTAAATGATCATTGTACTTTGCTTGTCCGGCGCGTGCAAGTATGTGCATTTCTTAAACATGCTCGAACAAAGTCATTCTTTTGGGTGTTTGGGTTGGCGTTTGGACAGTATTTCTGTAGTTTGCAATAATCTGTGGTCTATGCAGCCCTTTGAGACTCCTTGTGATTAAGGGCTATACAAATAAAAATGACTTGACTATTTGAAACAGTCCTTTTGTTAGTCTCACCATTTTCATGCTACAATAACACAAAAAAAACGTTAATCAAAGCACGAAATCACCCATCCCTTCCCTCTCTCCATTTCCTGCTACCTATTGTGTTGCTAGTCCCGAACAGCTTTGATAAAAGTAAGATGAAATCAGATATGCGCAGTGGAAAATAAAGAAAAAGGGCTCTTTGAACTCAGATGGGCATTGTCAATACATACCCGATAGAAAAATATTCTACTTTTAACTTTTTAAGGACACCTTAAACAATACACACCACCATTAAGAAGTCTTTGAAGCATACCTCGATGTAAAACGGCCATGTAAAAAAGTCGATGCAAGGCATTATGAGCTTCACAGAACCACGATTTACTGAAAAATGTATGTAAAAAATTAAGTCTGTTTTTAATTACCGTAGCAACACATAATAATTAATCCTAGTGACAATTTTATGTTAGGAGCTATGGGGGCACTGAGCGTCCAGGGTGTCTAGCTGGATAAAAAAATGTTAGTTCTTTTTCACTTAAAGTGATTTAAGATTATTCTACACTGTTCAGGGGTGTCACTTACCATTTTCAAATATTATGTTACACTTTGTGGTTTGCAGAAAAACTATTTCTAAGCAGTGCCCAGTTTTTACTTATTTCTTCCTAATAGAGTAAACAGTGTGTACTCATTAGAAATAAAAACACCAGAGCCTCCACAGACTCTGCCGCTAGGCCCCAAGTGACAATCGCCGAGCGAAAGAAGATAAGGGAGGGTGGGCGAGAGCGGTAATAGGAATGAAATGGACTCAACCATTTCAAGGCAGTGAAATATTTCCGATGCTGCGTTGTTCACATTTATGTTTTGTTCTACTTTTTTATTTTCTATCTATCATTTTTCATCATATTTTAGCCTACCCTGTCCTTTATTAAAAGTGGGATAGGTAGTTTGAAGTCCCCTAAAAAGTTTAGAATTAAATATTTTCTCTATTAGGTATGCGTTAACAATGCCCAACTGACTTCAAAGAGCCCATATGTTTTACTTACCATCACGCCTATCTCTTTTTTTCTTACTTTTTTCTTTCTTTAATCAGCCCTTTGTGGGGCAGAACAAACCCCCATAAAGATGTGTAAAGACGAGTTTATTCAAGCGCGCCTAAGAAATGTGTTACTCTGCCGCCATCTGCTGGCTTAAATTCATACTTGCCTTAAATTTAAAAATGTTGCACCCCACCTTTAAAATGCTATAATTTTAAAATGCTATAACTTTGGGAGGGGTGCTTTGTTTGAATTCAGGGGTGCTTAACTTTCTGGTTACTCCCATGACTCATCAATTATCCGACCAAATTAAAACCCTCTAGAAATATTGTGTCAGCTTTGAACAGCAAAAAAAAAAAAAAGTTCTCCCTTTAAAACTATTTTTTAATCCGTGGCAAAGCCTCAAGATCACAGCTACTGATAACTCTCATGAGATGGACAGGTTTGTACTTTTTATACTATTCACAGTTATTCCAGCTAAGCTGCGTCAACACATCAAAACCCAACAGTCCCATGACTGGACCTTGAAAATGTTCACATTACTTTCCGAAATATTGTTACAAAGTAAAAATCAGCTCTCAGTCACAGCTCGATGACACAAGAACAAAAGATCCTCAACACCCATTTTTACAGTCTACTGGTAAGTGTCTTCTCCGTCTTTCCCCGTAGACACCTTTCACGATTCTCCAAAAAGAATTATTCAGTTGTAGCCTGTGGCAAAAAGACAAAGCTAGAAAGCATCTGATGGATAACTGGCTTGCGTAATAAATGGAAGGATGGACGGAGATTTAGTAGGTCTTGTTTTGTCACTCGATGTTTTATTCTCTTTAGCTTTGTCTTCGTCACTAACACTCCACTGAAAGAACTTTGACATGATACGTTCGCAATATGTTTTAAACTCTGAGTCAAAGTGTTGCCATTTGCTACATTATGTCCCTTGAAAGCATTAAATGTGGCTCACTAAAGTCAAGTCATTGTTAGCTTCCCAGATGAAAGGCAGCATTCCGATAGCTTAAGGATAGTTGAATTCAAGACTTTAAGCATTTTTAATACCTTTTAAAATCAAATTCAAGACCAACAAGAACAACAACAAAATACTATTGAAAAAACAAAAAACAACAAAAAAAGAATGTATTAGAGGTAATTTTAAACAAATGTTTCAAATTTAAAACGTTAAATCACATTTTGGTCCAGTTGAAAAATTTCCATCTGAAAAATATAGCACTCTCCAAAGTTTTAGACATCGAAAACAATAAATAAAACGTTTACGGTAGTTCATAGATTCTTGGTCAAAATTAGCAGATAGCTATTAATTAAAAAAACAACAACTTTTTTTACATTCATGAAATATTTTTACCATGATGCACGAAAATGACTTTTTCGTCTGTTGTAAGACCTTTTTTGAAAAACAGAACCCAGCTATTTTAATAACCAATTTTCAATGTAGCATCATAAAAATACATGCTTGGAAAAACAACATCTTTGTACTCCCTGGATGTGGAAAATGAGTAAAATTACCAAATGTTTGTGTTCACATTTTTAGGACTTTCAAAAGTTGGATTTAAGGAATTTTATTGCCAACTAAAGCCTTCTATTTAGAATAATGAATTCAATGGCTTTTAGGACTTTTCAATGATCCGCAGGAACCCTTAGTAGGTTGTTGCAAAGGTTGCTCCCGCTTCCGTAAGCAAGTAGCCCTTCTAGAGAGACGTGTCCTTGAGCTAGAGCAGTTTAAAAGGAAAATGTTTGGTGCCGCGGACACCACTGCTAGCGTGGGTTGTAGCGAACCTGCTAGTCCGGTTAGCACTGGCCCTAAACGACATGCTAAACGCTGTGAGCCAATTCAGACACATAATAAGTTTGGCCCCCTAGCTAGTCCCACTCCACCCCGGTCTACTGGCTCCCGCACCCTAGTTATAGGTGACTCCATCACCCGTAACATAAAGCTTAGCACCCCAGCCACGGTTATGTGTATTTCTGGGGCCAGAGCACCCGACATTGAGGCTAATTTGAGGGAGCTGACATGCAAATCTAGACACCAGGACAGGGCTAGCTACATTGATATAGTCATTCAAGTCGCCTCTAATGATACTAAAATGAGGCAATCTGAGATTACAAAGAAAAATATTGCTAGGACCTGTAATCCAGCCAGCAAGATGAGTCGGCATCGAGTAATTGTCTCTGGCCCCTTGCCTGTGAGAGGCAATGATGAGAGGTTTAGCAGACTAGTCTCGCTAAACTGGTGGCTGGCAAGTTTCTGTAGCCAGCAGGGATTTAGGTATGTGGATAACTGGCCTCCTTTCTGGGGCCGACCTGACCTGCTGAGGAGAGACAGCCTTCACCCTAACTAGGAAGGTGCTCTCACTCTTTCTAAAATATAGATTACTGTTTGAGCCTTCCATGACAGGGTACACTGGTGCAGGCCAGGTCACAGGTGATTAGTGAACCTGTAACCACAGGTGTGGAGTCTGTAACGCTAGAGCTAACTAGCGCTATGTTAGATTCATGCAATTCACATAGTTTTTGTAGTTTAGAGCGTTCCATTGACTGCACCACACACCCTGATCTGTACTCTTCTATAGCATCTTCTTCTGTGCTTTTCACCTGTTTCTCCCTTGTTAGGTGAGGAGGGAGCAGAAATAACATTATTTTCTACCAATAGTCATCCTGCTACTCCACCTGTCAACAATATTCCTGTGGTATGGAATTCGGGCCGCATCTGCCGTCATGCAAGGCACAAGAACCGGGACCGGCAGTATAATCCTGTGGAGGTTACCACTAAGGTTGCCATTAAGGTTCAAAATTCGGGAAAGGGATCAGCTCAGACCACAGTGCTGAAGCTTGGCCTTCTGAATATTAGATCACTAGCCTCCAAAGCTTTCTTGTCAATGACCTTATTAATGAACACAATCTTAACCTTATTGGCCTTTGTGAGACCTGGTTAAAACCCAATTAGTTTGTAGTGTTAAATGAGGCTTCTCCCTCTAACTTTGTGAGTTCGCACTTGGCACGACCATGCAAAAAAGGTGGAAGCGTTGCTCTTATATCGGAAGGTAAGTTGAAATTTACTCTTGGTACCCCTACTGTTTTTAAAACATTTGAAGCACTTGTTATGAGGTCCTTAATGTCAACACCAATTTATGTAGTTGTTGTGTATCGCCCACCTGGACCATACTCAAATTTTTTGGATGAATTTTCGGAACTTTTAACAGACTTAGTAACTTATGCGGACAATGTTGTAATTATTGATGATTTTAATGTTCACATAAACTCCCCATCAAATTCACTTGCAATTGCTTTTAAGTCACTGATTGATACATTTGGATTCAATTAAATAGTTAATGTGCCCACTCATAAAGATGGGAACACTCTAGATCTTGTTCTGACCCGTGGCGTAGTAGCCTCAAATGTGACAGTGTTACCGTATCCTAATGCCATCGCTGATCACTATCTTGTTAAGTGTGAGGTGCTGTTTAATGTTTACTGTGATAAGGAAAATTAAGGCTTTAGCAGTCGCAATCTCCGCCCTACAACGGTATTAGCCTTAAAAGAACTATTACCTACGGTAACTGCAGCCTTCCCTTCTTACACTGGGTCTGTTGACTCACTTACAAACAACTTTAATACTGCTTTGGTTAATGGTCTTGATTCTGTGGCGCCCTAAGGCATATATTTCGACCTAAGAAGCATACACCTTGGTTTACTGAAGAAACCAGGTCACTCAAGCAAGGTTGCAGAAAACTTGAACGAAAATGGCGCACTACAAAGCTGGAGGTCTTCTGACTGGCCTGGTGTGGCAGCTTGCAGAAATATAAAGTAGCTCTTGCCTCAACTGAAGCATCGTTTTTCTCTAAGATTATTGTTAAACATAAGAATAATCTGAAATTTTTGTTTGACACAATGGCGAAACTTACCAGACAACAACTTAACCCAAATAGTTCTACTTATTCTGCTAATGACATTATGGAATTTTTAAATAAAAAAATGCAACTAATCAGGAATTACATTTTAATAGAATGCTCCGTAACCTCCTCCTATCTCAAAGATGTGGAGGTGTTAGGTAAGGACCGTGTCGGCGGTTGTTCAGAAACATTCTCCAGTTTCAATGATTTGTCCCTTGATAGTCTAACACAGATGGTCAGTAGGGCCAAACAAACTACTTGCCTGCTTGATCCGTTTCTAGCTTTACTGGTGAAGGATTTGTTTGGGATCTTAGGACCATCAGTTTTAAATGTTATTAATATATCGCTATCCTCTGGTATTGTTCCTTTAGCCTTCAAGTCTGCCGTCATTAAACCCACGCTTAAGCGACCTAACCTTGACCCAGAAAGCCTAGGTAATTATAGGCCAGTGTCAAATCTGCCATTTTTTGCAAAATTACTTGAAAAGGTCGCTGCACAGCAGTTAAATGACTTCATGTCAGAAAATAACCTCTTTGAAACTGTCCAGTCAGCATTTAGGGCAAATCATTCTACTGAGACAGCCCTGGCTAAAGTAACCAATGATCTCCTTTTATCAATAGATTCCGGTGCCTCATCAATGTTACTGCTGCTGGATCTCAGTGCTGCTTTTGATACTGTCGACCACAACATATTACTTGTTCGTCTGGAATGCATTGCTATCTCAGGAACTATACTCTCATGGTTTAGGTCCTACCTGTCAGACAGGGTGCAATGTGTTAACTATGGCAATCTGACCTCTAAACAATCTAATGTCCCCTGTGGTGTTTCACAGGGCTCTGTACTTGGCCCCCTTCTTTTTAGTATTTATATGATCACGCTTGGTGACATTATCCGCAAGTATAATATTAGTTTCCATTGCTATGCAGATGACACTCAACTGTATGTGCCACTGGAGACAACTGGACAGTTAAGTTGTAGAAATCTGGAGGCTTGCCTTACTGAGATTCAAAGACGGATGTCACTTAATTTTTTGCGCCTTAACCCAGAAAAAACTGAAATGTTGATTATTGGTCCAGCTCACCGTCGTGAGTTGTTTTCAAACACTACCCTGAACCTAGACTAATGTAATAACACCCATAGTGACTCGGTCAAAAATCTAGGTGTTATATTTGATCCTAATCTGTCATTTCAGTCACACGTGAAAAATATTACTAGAATAGCTTTCTACCACCTCCATAATATTGCGAAGATTCGTTCGATGCTGTCCCAATCAGATGCAGAGGTTTTAATTCATGCATTTATTACTTCTCGGCTTAATTACTGTAATGTATTGCTTTCTGGTCTCCCGATGTCTAGCATCAAAAGTTTGCAGCTGGTTCAGAATGCAGCAGCTAGACTTTTGACGAAGACCAAAAAGTTTGAGCAAATTACTCCTGTATTGGCCAACTTGCACTGGCTCCCAGTCCACTTAAGATGTGACTTTAAGGTTCTCTTATTAACATATAAATGTTTGCATGTACTCTCACCCTCTTATCTCTCTTTGATTTGATTTCCCCCTATGTTCCTGCACGGAGTATGCGCTCTGAAAATGCCGGTCTACTTGTGACTCCGAGAGCCAAGAAGTCTGCAGGCTTGAGAGCGTTCTCCATCCGGGCCCCGGTGTTATGGAATGCCCTGCCTCTGGAGATAAGATCTGCAACCTCAATGGAAGTTTTAAAAAACAAGGCTTAAGACACACTTCTATTCCAAAGCTCATGATTGATGCCCACCTCATATTCTGTATTGTCCTGTCTTTTTCCGACTGCCTGCCTGGTGGTGATACGAAGGAGAAGGACGATTTGAGATGAGTCAGCGGACCAGCGTCTGACCTGAAGCATGTGAACGCTTGCATGGACCAGCTGGCAGAGATGGGAAGCTGCGCCGTGGCCGTCACAGACCTGCTGTCATGCACTTTCCGGACAAATTTTCAACATGTTACCTAGTGTTAACTATGTTTGTGTACTGTAATTCTAATTGTAATTCACCCTGGTCATCCTGAAAGGCGGATACCACTTGTTAGGTACCTTCTCAAGGTTTGTTTTTTTCCTCACGCTGAGGTTTTGAGTTGTTCCTTGCCCGCATGTTGGTTTGGGATCAGGCAATTTTGTCATTGTAATCCTGTGCAGTCCGTTGAGACATTTTTGTGATTAAGGGCTATATAAATAAATTTGACTTGACTTGACTTGAAAGGATGTCAGTTTATATATGATCCATCATTTTGGTCATCTTGTCATGTCCTGTTTTGTTTGAGTCGGAAGAAACCTGTGTTTGCACGTTTTTTTTGTTAAAGCCTGTTTGTTCTGTTTTGTCTCGGAGTTTTGGACGACTTTTATTTTGCTAAATAAAAGTTTTGATCGTCAACGCAGTTGAGTTCTCCCTTCCTGCCTCCGTTCTGGACTGGTCTCCTCGTGACACATCTTGAGCTTGTAATCCTTTAGTGTTAGTTAGGGCACGGTCACACAGCCGTTTGCGTCTGTATCGCGGCTGAATCACAACCAGAAATTTCTGCCCGTGAAGCAGACGCTGTTGCCCGCGTTGAGATCGCGATACAGACGAGATACAGCCGGGCTTTACACGTGGCAAGAAATTCACACGCGGCTGGCCGCGCGAAAAAGTTTTGCGCTGCTCAAAACTTTAGACCACGGGTAACCGCGGGCGGCACACGTGGTACACACGCGGATATGACGCGGTACAGACGCGGAACGACGTGCTACGGCCGCGGCCAGGGCGCGGTTACACGCAGGTAGGAGGCAGAATTTTAGCGGGTAATCGCGGGTGGAGCATAGTCATAGCACGTTTGTTCTGCGTCTGTATCGCGGCTGAATCACGTGAATTGGCGTGTGTAACGCGTGTGATGGTCAAACGCCTTTCTCCGCGTATATTCAGCGCGATTTGCCGAGCACACGTCAGTTGTGCTCGAGACGTCAAGGGGTGAACATGGATCCCCGTCACCGTAGTGACCTCGTCTTAATCCATTTTTATTTCTTGACATTTCTTTTCATTTCATAACAAGATAATAAAATAAAAATGAAAAACTATTACAATAATAACATATTGGCTTCTTCTTCGGTGCCATAGCTTGAAATCTTGATCTTCACGGGACTGTGTCTTGAGCGGTTATGATTTCTACAGCCCGGCTCGGCAGTTTTTATACCCGTGGTCCACACGCGGAAAGGACGTGGAACTGACGCGACGAGGAAGCGGAACAGCCGCCGGCGTCTGTTTCGCGGGAATACCACGGATGAACAGCGGGTTGGCCAATTTTGCGCATTTTCCACCGCGGGCAACAGCGTCTGCTTCGCGGGCAGAAATTTTTTGCGGTGATTCAGCCGCGATACAGACGCAAACGGCTGTGTGACCGGGCCCTTAGATTGGTGCTAGGGTGAGTGTGGGGGCTTATATCTCCAACAGGACAATGTGTATTATTCAGCACCTTCTAATGCAGTGGTTCCCAAAGTCAGTCAGACTCCCAACCTCAACGTTCGCTAATGATGTATTGGTGGATACAGCTATGCCATTCCGGTACAAAGAAAGACAACATATTAGTGGCTCACGTGCTCTAGCTTTTTATTTTTGCACACTGAATCAAAATGTGGTTCAACACTGCAAAGGGCAATTCTCATATCATGGTTAGCTTCCAGGAGATTTCATTTTTTTGTCTTCACAGAGTTGCACTACACCATATAGTGACATCGATTGAATGTCATTGACAAATATATATTTCAATGATATATTTTTGCTGTTTGCTATAATAAATTAAATTAAAAAATGGAGGTTTGACATTTATAGCAATCTTAGGTAGTGAATGTACTAAACCAGGTGTGGCTAAACTCAATCCGTAAATGTTTGACGGCCAACTCATCAGCCTGACATTCTTTGAACAGTCTTTAATAAATTCACCCTCCTTGAAAGGTTTTCAGTGCTTGTCGATCATCGCTGCAACCTTGTAGCTTGTCATTATAGCATTTTCATTTGACTTACAAGGTCTCATGAAATAGCGCTGCTGTGCCGTTAAAACAGCTTACGGTTGCTTCACCTTTTCACAGCATTTGTTTCCAGTTAGCTTTTTGTAGTCGGCATGTTTCGTCTGCCAGTGCCTCTTGATATTATATTCTTCGAAAACAACCACAGTCTATTGGCAAGTTAGACAGAAAGGGTAGTTTAGGATTTTGGTGAAAAAATACTCCAATTTCCATTTGTCTTTGAAGCAGCGGCCTTCACAGTCCACTTTCCTTTTTTTTCTAAATCTTACATAAAGCCATGGGAATGGTGACCCATGAGCTACTGCCATCATCTGATGAAATGGTGATTTTACTTTTGTACACATTTATTTTATGCTGCTGTCTACATTACTGGCGGGCCACATATTATTAATTTTACGACAGCGGAGCGGGCCAGTAAAAGAAAATGATCACGGGTTTTCGGACATGCCTGTAGTAAGCAATTGACCACCGTTGACCGCGCTAGCTATGAAAGAGTTAACTGTCGACAAAAAACAAAACAAAAATGAACCCAATTAATTACCATCCAGACACTGAGCAAAGGCCAACGTAGTTTTAGAACGACAACCCAAACTCTCGGCATGGCGAAGAGAAACATGTTCTTTATGGCGATTTTGACAGGGGATCATTTGTGAGGGCTTGAAGGGAATGCAGGAACTCTCTGACCAGGAATCAACTAATTGGCCTCACATCCTTAATAAGGGCGATAGGCTGGAGGTGAATCACTGTATGCTTAATGAGATTGTAGGCCTAGAAAAGAACGTCACAATGGTTTGAATGGCGTCGTACCCTAAGAAGCAGCGTCTCTCATTATACCAATTTTATCTTCAGCTTTCGTCTTTGTCTAGTCAAAATAATTAATGGTGACTTTGGAATTGGGCAACTTCTTATAGCACAGGCAAGTTACTGGTGTGAGACAGAAATCCATTGTTTTTTCCGGGGATTGCGTTCTAAGAAAGTCCTGCAACAGTCAGGACCCGCGAAGTAGTAATTTATTAGATATCAGGAACATATAAAAATCGGGTCTTTCCATTTGAGTCCCAGTGACATAAAATGGTTTATTTTGTGTAACAATGAGCTTAAACTTATTTCTTTAAGATTTTCTTCTATGCTTAACTGCCCTCTACCATAGGACACACAGATAAGTATGTAGGATAAATTAATTTTAAAGGAAGTACTCAAATTGTAGTACAAGTTCACTAAAATGCTATTATCAATGCTGTTATAAATATAAGTGATTTTTCATGATTTCTACATTGCTTCAACCCTTTAATTACCATGGCGGCGCTGGCGCCCCCATTTGACAAGTGCTATTTAAATTACCGTAACTCCGTGACCGTTGGGCTAAAAGAGAAAACTCTTCATGAAAGAGGAGAAGACTGGCTTTGGATGAAACCCTTGATTTCAATAAAATTACATCAAGGTAGTTCTTTAAAATACCCACAAGGTATCAGCAACTTCCCAGAATGGATAATCTCGCAGGCATTGGTAGTAGAGAGTTGGATGGAAAACGTGTGTCTGGAAAAGTTTTGGGGTTTTCTATAACAAATAAAAAAATAAAATTATATTTGAATCCTTTAAACATTACTTTCTTAGTATTGATTGTCAAAGGGCTGATGAAATGGTCGGTCATGTATCAGTTATTATTTTAGTCTACAATTTTAGTTTTTATCCTCTAAAATTTTTTAGGCTGGATACTGCTAGACACCATCCTTAAGTGTAATGGAGAGGATTCAAGATCAGAGTTGGTGCCAGAAATCAAGTGAAATATATGGACTCTGAAAAGCAAGACAGACACTTTTTTGGATGTATTTATTTCAGTTCATATTTCCAGTTTATGTTATAAAAATGTGTATAAAAATGTATAAAAATGTGTTAATGTTCAGTTCAAGTCTCTCTTCATTACAATCCTGAAAAAATAAAAGTCAGTTTTGTTTTGTTTTTCATTTTAAACAATTATTACATTTTCTTACCACATAGTTATGGTCGATGTTGCCATACGCTGAAAGTTTGGGTTGTTCTGAAAAAAAAAGGGCCAAAAGTAATCACTCATAACTTGAGTTCTGACTTTTTCATGGACAAAGTAATAATAATAAAAAAACTGCAGGCAAATTGTATGATACTTGGTCAATAAAAGGTAAATAATAATATTCCTCAACTAATGTAAATTTAAGTTTTCAGTTTATTTTTCACGTTTAAAATCTCTAAAATATGATGTGTTCTAGTGTGAAAAATTCACTGAGCATTTGCTGGTCATCAGCATTTCTTTGCGGTCTTCTGACTTTTCTCAGAGTCCGATTTAATTGATGATTTTTTTTTTATTGTAACAAGCCGCTAAAATACTAGCTGTAGCTGTGCTTTGCTATTTGTTTTGGGTGGGTGGACATATTGACTTGTGCGCTCGCACGGCTGTTTGACTGACAGCACACACAAGTCTATCACAGTAGCGCAGACAGTCACGCCCACACAACACCCTCTGCAACCTACCCCAGAGACAGCATTTGCAGGTCGTTGCCTGCTGCAGAAAACATGATAAATATCCAAGAAGTATTGAAACTGCAAGTAGGCATTACTATACATTTATTTAATGTTTTCTGATGCTGTCATAGGGATTATCTTATTTTCCAAAAGAGTAAGCTACATGGATATTAAAGTGGTAGACTGTCACTACAATGTGTGTAACTGATTCTCTGGAGTAATATCAAAAATTGCTCTCAGGAATCAAAAGTTGCAGCAATACTGTACAGAGTTTCCAAGTCACAGAGTCATCGGTGACACCGGATTTCTGCCTTTTCAGCTGTCATACGCTCTAATGCTTTGCGCTTATGTACTCAGCAGCTTCCATTAAACGGACCAGTGAATGTGTCCTCAGCTGGCAAACTTTTTTTCATCTCAAATTGGGGTATAAAAAACTCTTATGAGAACTTTTAAGTTATTTTTGTTCGGTTGCTTGAGGGGTCCTTGAAAAAGTTCAAAATTTCTCTTAGGTATGTGTTTACACAGCCCAAGTAAAAAGGCAACAAAAAGTCCTTATGGTTTGTTTTACTTCGTGCCTATGTGCTTTTATTATCTTTGAAAATAAAATAAAAACAATATTTAATTAAACACAAAACGGGGATCGACTTTGCATTAAAAAACCCAAGAATAATAATGTTAGTAACAACCACCCAAAACGTGTAATTCTATTTGTGATAAAGGGCTATACAAATAAACATGACTTGACTGGACTATTTAAAATATCGCAAAAATGTAAGTAATTCTTTTTAAGAAAATGCATTTGCAACATAATGTATCCAAAATAATTCTGAAAACCCGGGCTTTTTTATTCGAAATAACCCATACAAAATTGTCTGAATTATATGTAGTTTCAAACCGCAAAATGTATGTTCTGGTAAATAAAAGTTAAAAAAAGGTTGTTTAGTACAAAAGATTACACCAAATTTTGCCCTAAAATTTATATCAAACATTTGGAAAGATTGTGTTGCTCTCTTTATAGCAGTGGATTATTAATTTGTTTTGATTTGACAACAATATAGGTTATGTTTGACTGGCAGACTGTAAAGTAAAAGCATTAATGACGTTCAGAATGCATTCAAGAACTGCCGATACATGAAAAAATAGAATGAATTCAAAAACCTTACAATTAGCTGTTGCATTCGAGTATGTATTTTGTCGGCATGGAGTATCTGAGGGCATTCTAAAAGAAATCTGCTATGATTTGGTTGACGTGTTAGGATCTGGCATATAAATAGAGGGCGCCAACCTGGGGCAGTAGCTGAGGAGAACCCACCTGCACCTATTTTGTATCTTCAATTGCACTTAACTCATTGTTCCAACTCTTTAAGTTCAATGTACCCAAAAGCCGAGGTTGTCGTGTAGAGTCATTGTTACAGTGAGGTTAGATTCCTTGTTTCAACACTTTGAGCGTTCTCACACAAGCCTTTTATTTCACGGGAAATGGGGAGTCATGCACGTTAGGCAGCCTTCCTGCGTGGAAAGACAGGAAGCCAATCACTCAAGGAGCCGCAGCTGCGGCTACACAGGCGGGTCCAATTGGGCGCCATGGCAACTGTGACAGAGAACCCACCTGAGAGTCCCCTGGCTCTGCTTCCTCAGAGGAACACGCGTCGGTAAGAGTGAGGAGGTCTTTAAAGTATTCTGCCCACCGATTCACAACGTCCAGGGTCAAGATGCCCCATCTCCACTATGCTTGCTTGCTTGCTTGCTGCTTGCTTGGGGTTGTCCATCGATTCGATGATGACCATCTTCTTTTAATTGTGAGTCTGCTGATGTTTGAACAGTCCGATCCTGGATCCACAGATGCGGTTACAGACAGAGCATGTGAAGGGGGTGCTGGGGGGAGCAGGGGTGGCCTGGCGAGCATGTCTCTTTTCACGCTTTGCTGCACGGTGTTGCATGCGCTGTTCCTCCATGTAATCCACTCCCTGTGAGCAGTGGGAGCGCCAGAGGTCTCGGCAGGAAGCAAGTTCCTCCAGTGAGGAGGGGTTTATCCGACATCTCTTCAGGATGTTCTTCATTTGGTCTTTGAACCGCTTCTTCTGCCCACCAGCACTGCGTTGGCCTAGATGTAACTGACCATAGAGAATATGGCGT
Source organism: Urocampus carinirostris (assembly GCF_059441175.1). NCBI lineage: Eukaryota > Metazoa > Chordata > Actinopteri > Syngnathiformes > Syngnathidae > Urocampus > Urocampus carinirostris. Next base: position 46,903,060 of record NC_142352.1, read on the forward strand.
GGCTGTCTGTGGCTGGGCATTCGAACAACATGCCTCAGCCACCTGAGTTGGCGTTGGGCCATAATGGATTCCATGCTGCAGCTGCCTGACCTCTCCAACACCTCTGTGTGCGGCACTCTGTCCCTCCATGTGATGCCAAGGATCTTCTGAAGACATCTTACATGGAAGGTCTCGAGGCTCTTCAGATGGCGGCTGTAGATAGTCCATGCCTCACATCCATACAGTAATGTAGTGATGCATACAGCTCTGTAGACCAGCATTTTGGTGTGGAGTCTAAGGTTGTTGTTTTGAAAGACCCTTCTCCTTAGTCGACCGAAAGATGCTGATGCTTGCTTGAGACGGCTCTGGATTTCATCATCCAATGAGCAGGTGTCAGACACTATGCTCCCCAGATATTTGAAGGTGGGCACCATGAGCAGGTGTTGCCCTGCTGCAGTGAGGATTATTGGGTTTGGTAAGAGGTCAGCACTGGACTGACAGAGTACCTCTGTCCTCTAGGTGTTAATCGTCAGTCCCATTCTGGTGTATGCAGTTACAGCTGCCGAGAGAATATTTTGCAGAGCCTCCGGTGTATGGGCAACCCTGAAGTTGATGGTAACTCCAGCCTGCTTCTCCATCCTTCTACGTAGCAGTGTCGTAACACAGACGAGGAAGATGTTGAAGATAACTGGAGCCAGCACACAGCCTTGCCTCACTCCAGTTTCGACGCCAAAGGGCTCTGAGCTGTGTCTTCCAACTACCACTCTGGCCGTCATCCCTGAATGGAACTGTGCAAGAATGGTGAGAAACTTGGGTTCAGGACTTGCCACAGTAGGTCCCTGTTCACTGTGTCAAATGCCTTTGAGAGATCGACAAAGGCGATGAACATGTCCTTGTGCTGCTCCCGGCATTTCTCTTTGAGCTGACGTGTCATAAAGATCATGTCGACTGTTCACCTGTCCTTTCGAAAACCACACTGTGACTCTGGGATGACGCGTTCCGATATTGTGGAGATGAGTCTGCGGAGCATGATCTTGGCAAGGACCTTTCCAGCAGTGGCCAACAAAGAGATACCCCTACTGTTGGAGCAGATGGATTTATCTCCTTTATTCTTGAAGATGGTCACAATGTTCGCATCTTTCCACAGTTCCGGGACACACTCTCGTCTCCACACCTCTGAAATGTATTGAAACAGTGTCCGTGTACAGAGGTAGCCTCCTACCTTGAGAAGTTCAGCTGGGATGTTGTCAGGTCCAGGGGATTTATTGTTTTTCAGGGTTTTGACTGCATGCAGGATTTCATTGAAAGTTGGCGGTAGGTCGAAGTTTGGCAATGTAGGATGTTCAGGGAGCTCTGAAAGGACAGTTGGGTCCACTGGGGTGGGCTAGTTGAGCAGGATGTTGAAATGCTCAGCCCACCGCTCCACTATCATAGCCTGATCCTTGATTAGAGATGTTCCATCAGCAGATCTAACAGGTGCCAGGGAGCAGTTTCTGGGGCCATGGATGGTTTTTACTGCATCATAGAAACTGTGCATATTGCTTCTATCAGCGTGAGACTGGATTTCATTGGCTTTTGAAATCCACCACTCATCTTGCAGTTTTCTGAGAGTTCTCTGGGCCTCGGAACGAAGGGCTTGCAGTAGCTTTTTATGGAATTGAGATTGTGGGTTGTTCAGGGTGGCTCTGTGCGCCTTGTGCATTTTGTTCAGGAGGGTTGAGATCTCTCCGGCATTCTGGTCAAACCAGACCTGGTGTTTTTTAGTTTTAAAACCAACGGTTTGGGCTGCAGTGTCAAAGAGGGTGGTAGATATATAGGTCCACTTATCATCCATCCCAGCCTCTGACATGACCAGCTGCTCAATGTTTGCCAGCCTCTCAGCTAGGGAGCAACGGAAGATGTCAAGGGTGTCGCTACTGAAGAGTTTGGCACAGTTGAGTGTCTTCCTCTTTGAACCACCCTGACGTGCTAGGGGCCGGACATGCATTCTGACCTTTATCAGAATCATGCGGTGGTCGGTCCAGCAGTTTGGCCCACGCATAGCTCTTGTAATGAGCACGTCCTTCAGGTCAGCCCTCCTCACGATCGCATAGTCGATCAGGTGCCAGTGTTTGGACCTGGGATGCATCCAGGATGCCTTATATTTATTCTTTTGTTGGAAGATGGTGTTTGTGATGGTAAGGTTATGTTCCGCGCACAGACTAAGAAGTCTAATTTCATTGGAATTAACTTTTCCAATGCCATGGGCACCAATCACACCATTCCAGTTTTGCAAGTTCTTTCCGACTCTTGCATTGAAATCACCAAGCAGCATGATTTTGTCATTCCTCGGGTTGTGACTGAAGATGTCATCGAGTGCCTGGTAGAAGCGATCCTTCTCTTCATCATTCGATGGCAGTGTTGGTGCATAGGCACTAACTAATGTGACATGTCTGCATTTTGCAAGCGGGATGCGAAGAGTCATTAGTCTTTCACTGACACCCACTGGTGACTCTGTGAGCTTCAGCAGTAGGGTGTTCTTAATTGCAAAACCAACTCAGTGAAGATGGTGTCCGCCCATGGGGTATCCCTTCCAAAAGAATGTATAACCCTCCCCCTTTTCATTGAGTGAGCCTTCCTCAAGGAGTCTGGTCTCGCTGAGCGCTGCCACATCCACATTATATCGCTTCAGCTCGTTGGCAATGAGTGAAGTACTGCGCTGTGGTCTGTCCAGACTGGTATCCAGGAGTGTCCTTATGTTCCATGCTGCAATTCTAAATGTTATTGTTTTTCGACCGCATAGTGGAAGGTCCCCCAGGCACGGTTTCCTGTCCGGGTACTGTGCTGAGTGGGCAATCTTTAGGCCACCTTTTCTAGGCCTTTCCCCAATTGGGGTGAGCAGTGCGGCCACTAAATAGTGCTGCTCAGATGCACAGGGATCTGCCGGAAACAGCTGCCACTCAATCCCAGCTGCTAACGACCCTTGCCCTGTGCCGCTGACGTGCAGAGGTCCAGCTAAGAGCTTCCAGCTCATTTAAACCTGCTCCCGTCACTGGATACTCCATCGCCGCCAGACTTTTGTGGTCAGAGACTCAGGTAAAAGAGGATACCTGCGCAATGATGGTTTTTAAAGTGGCGTAAGGGGTGCGCTTTCCCCAACGCCACTATCTTGATTGTAAAGAAGATGGTTCCAGTGGCAAGGGAGACCCTAGACGACCGGCATCTTCCTACAACTGCAGGCGGCTGCCGGGATCCAGGTCTGTGGGAAACCGCCTCAAAGCGTGCCGCCACCAGCTTTTGGGATCACTCTTAGTCTGGACTCTACCCTTCGACCTGTTCGGCTTGGGTAACCCTGCCAGGAGTACGAGACTCCCGCCGACATAGCTCTAGGGGTCATGGAGACGCACAAAGTGCCCCACCACGATAAGGTGGTGATCCGTCGGGACACAACTTGAAAAGTGCTATATAAATGCAGATCATTTCATAATATTTATTGCACAGTGTTGATGGCACACTGCTTTTCCACTCTGACTCAATGTCCCCCGCCTCCCACATGGGCAAAGTTCTGCCGCAGTTGTGAATTGAAACCCTTTCTGACAGGAGATTATGCTAGCCGTTCCTAACAGACCCTCAAAACACGCATGGCTCTGCCGGGTCGGACCACCAGGTGGCGATCAGTTGAGGGCCCCGCCCCTTTCATCACCCGAGTGTCCAAAACATTCGGCCGCAGGTCCATGGGGCATACTGAACTGCTAATTGGTGCGTAAGCATAAACAACAGTCAGGACCTTTCTTACCACCTGAAGGCAGAGGAAGGTTACCCCCTTGTCTACCGCGGTGTACCCCAACGTACATTAGTGATGCAGCTCTCACTGCGGGCAACTCCGGAGTGGTAGAGAGTCTAACACCTCTCGAGAGGACTGGAACTAGAGCTCAAGCTGTGTGTGGAGGTGAGTCCGACTACATCTAGTCGGAACTTCTCAACCTCACACACCAACTCGGGCTCCTTCCCGATTAGAGAAGTAACATCCCATGTCCCTAACAACAGTTTCTGTAGCTGGGGATCAGCGCGCCAAGGACCCTCCTTCGCCCCCTCCCACAGGTGATGAACCCATGGAAAAAGAGGGACTCATGTTCTCCCTTTGGGTTGTGCCTGGCCAGACCACGTGTGCAAGGGCCCGGGCACCAGGCACTCCCCAGCAAACCCCACCTCAAGGCCTGGCTCAGGAGGGGGGCCCTGGTAACCCGTGTCCAGGCAAGGGAAATTGTCAACCAAAGTTTTTTCTCTTCATATAGGGTTTTTGATCTGCATTTTCTCTGGCCCCTCTCCTAAAACCTGTTTGTCATGGGTGACCCTACCAGGGGCTTAAAGACCCAGACAACATAGCTCCTAGAATCACTGGGACACACAAACTCCTCCACCACAGTACGATAGCAGATCATGGAGGAGGACGTCACAGCAGCTGAGTGGTTAGCGCGTCCGAGGCACAGTTCAGAGGTCATGGGATCAAATCCAGCTACTGGCCTTACTGTGTGAAGTTTGCATGTTTTCCCCTTGCTAGCGTGGGTTTTCTCCAGGCACTCTGGGTTCCCTCCACATTCCAAAGACATGCATTTCAGGTTAATTGTCTGGTCCGAATTGCCCCTAGGTGTGAATGAGCGAGCGAATTGTACGTCTTTGTGTGCCCTGAGAATGGCTGGCAACCAGTTCAGACCACTGCCCAAAGATAGCTGGGATGGGTTGCAGCACCCCCACAACCCAACTAAGGATAAGCGACGCAGATGATGAACTTCGAGTATATTGAGTATAAAAAAGGTTGAATTTATTTTGAACTTTTAGTTTGTACATTTTCAAACATTTTAATAGATGTGTCCTGTGTTTTTCAGTTTTAATGTTGAAATGTTAATTTTGCTTTACTTTTCTGCAATTTAAGTCATTCATAATAAGACATAATACATGTTAATATATAGATTAAACAACAAAAACTACCCAATGAACCATTTGGGAGCCTAAACCAAGCCAAACAGGTCAGTTCTATAAAAAGAGTACCGTATTTTCAGCACTATAAGGCGCACCGTGTTATAAGGCGCACCTTCAATGAATGATATATTTTTAAACTTTTTCCATACATAAGGCGCACCCTATTTTAAGGCGCTATAAGTGCATGCTGGTTTAAGATCAGGTAATTGTGCAATTTTGTAATTGTAATCCTGTGCAGTCCTTCGAGACATTTTTGTGATTAAGGGCTATATAAATAAATGTGACTTGACTTGGCTACAGTAAACGATGTAGTTACGTTATGCAACCATTAGACTGTGCCGCGCTAAAGGGAATGTCAACAAAACAGTCCGATAGGTCAGTCAAACTTTATTAATAGATAACAAACAAGCTTTCCACAATCTTCATTCACTCCCAAAATGAATAAACAGCTGTTTTATTATTTTCTCTGTGGTAAAGCATTTTTGTGACACATCTTTAACATCTTTGAATAACAGCAAGGCATAACATTTGACTTTTCCTCCATTTAGTCAACACGCAAAAAACCGTCTGATATTGTTATGGTAAATTAAACGTTAGTGCAATCGCAATATAGTGACACTCGTAATGTGCAAAAACAACAAGTGCAAAACAATAACAATAAAGCAATAACATAATAACTGTAAAATGTAAAACGTAAACACACACCAAGTAGGACCACCTTTGAATTCTTTAATGTTAAGTTCCCGTGCCAGCACTGTTGCCTTCATTCGAATAGTTATTGTACTGACACATCTACTTGCTGCTCTTTGTTCAACAACCCACTATTCAAGTGTGTCCTCTAACTGTTGCCTTCATTCGAATAGTTATTGTACTGACACTTCTACTTGCTGCTCTTTGTTCAACAACCCACTATTCAAGTGTGTCCTCTAACTGTGGCCATCTCGCTTTATTGCCACGGAAACTTTGTTTAGTCTTCCTTACTTGGCGCAGCTTTTCCTCATGCTTCCTCCACTTCCGCACTATCGATTCATTAATGTTGAACTCTCTCGCTGCTGCTCTATTTCCGTGTTCTACTGCGTGACTGATCGCCTTGAGTTTAAACTCTGCGTTACAAGCGTGTCTCTTAATAGGAGCCATTTCAGGGTCTTTATACAAACGCACAAATAAAAGAGAATCGTTGTTTAATATTTCCCAGTATGCACAGCACACTTCTTCTTCTACGTGAAAAATGGAGTCGGTGGCTGCTTCTCTTAGTTGCGAGACCTTGTAATTCAATATTGATCCATATATAAGGTGCACCAGATTATAAGGCGCATAGTCAGCTTTTAAAAAAAAAAAAATCAGATTTTATGTGCGCCTTATAGTGCGGAAAATACGGTAATTTAATTTATATACTGCAGATTGTTATTTCATTATATTGTTAACTGTTTCTTTTTGTTGCACGACGTGTGAAGGATAAATATTTTGCTGGTGAGGTGCAATAAATATTACAAAGATCTAGAACACATTTACCTGACTGTTCTTCTTTATTCAAACGACTGGAATACTATTCAGAAAATTTCAATTTTTTTGACTTACAACTTTTTTTAAATAACGTAAATAGTTACTTTCCCTGGTAACTAGTTACTTTTACTATGGAGTAACTCAGTTACTAACTCAGTTACTAACTCAGTTACTTTTTGGAAGAGGTAGTGAGTAACTATAACTAATTATTTTTTAAAAGTAAGATGCCCAATACTGGTGACTTTAGATCACAGGTGTCAAACAGGCAGCCCGTAGGCCAGATCAGGCCCGCTCAGGGATTGAATCCGGCCCGCCAGACAACACTCAGAGAAGTGCAAGAGAAAAACAAGCTGCAGGTTGAAATATGTCCACTTGATGTTGCCAAAGCCAAGCGCCTCGAACAAAGACACTGTACTTGAATTTATTTATCTCTCTCTCTCTCTCTCTCTCTTTTCCACCCCTTTTGTCCCACTCTGTCTTTGTCTCTTTCACTCTCTGTGTCTTTCTTTTCCTTTTCCTTTTGTTGCTCTTTTCTCTTTCTCTGTGTCTTTTAACCTCTTTTGCTCTAACTTCCTTCTTTCCTCTTCTCTCTTTTCTCTTTTTCTCTTCATACCCTGTGCGCATTCTTTTCCTTTTTCTCTCCTTCTGTCTTTCTATTTCTCTTTGGATTTCTTTCTTCCTCTCCTTTTCTTTTCCCCCCTCTCTCACAACTTTTTATCTTTTGTTTCTCACGCTCTCTCCCTCTCTCTTTTTCTTTCTTTGTCCCGCCCTCTCTCCTTTTCCCTCCCTCTTTCTCTTATTTCTTTATCTCTATTTTTCTTTCTCTTTAATCTACTAGTCCGGCCCCCGACAGAATGTTTACTCTATCGTGTGGCCCCCGAGTTCATATGAGTTTGACACCCCTGCTTTAGATGATTCGATAACATTTTTGAAATGTTAATAATACCAGAGCCTGTGTCCAATATCAACAAATATACCACTTTAAACTTGTCTCCCTCCTGCAGTTACTTAACTTTTTAGCTCTTTTTTTGGTATATCATGGTTTCAGAACAAATAGTTCTTTTGTCCAAAATGTCACTTAATTCCTCAAAAAAAAGTTCTCGGGCTGTACAGTATTCAGCGCAGTGGCCGCATGCGAGAGAAAAAGAAGCATGCTCTGTGTGCAGAGATCCGCCCAAATTGACCACTGACCCGATCAAATCTGTCTTCTCCTATGCCGCACCTAATCAAATTGCTCTGTGTACTTGGCTGGCTTTTGTAAGAGTTTGCAGTTTGTTATGCTGGTTTTTATCATAAAGTGTCTCAACGGTGAACGTACACTATGTATTAAGCTTCCATGTAGAGCATTCCCTAGGGATGTACAGGCAGAACAGGGGTGTTGGTGTGACACCGTGACTGAAAACTGGAGAAAACTGCCATTTATATACTAGACAGAACCACTTCCAGTAGTGCCGCATTGGTTTTAAAAATACCTACTTTAAGTTAGGGCAAGCAAAAATTTTGACAAGTCAGCTGAAATTTATACGAGTAAACTTTTATCTCCTAGCCATTTGCACTCATGAAAAGAGCCATACATGGCTCACAAGACATAGGTTTCTGACCTCTGCCTTGGAGGGTGGTTAGGCACTCCATGAACCATTCGCTTCCGAGAAACAAACCACTCCATATTCCAGGAAAATCTGTTGGGAAAAAAATGCCTCAAGAAACATTCCCTAAGAGAGAGTCAAACCTCACACATCTCCATGAGCAGCAGACATGTTCGCACAAAGACATCACCTGAGGGTCACACTCACTTTCATCGCTTGGCCTTTTGGCCGATCAGTGGCCGCCAGCTGTCTTCAGGTAGCGCTTCTTTCTATTTGCGAAGGGCCTAATTGCTAGAGAGTCTGAGAATTGCCCGTCGAGAGTGTGGCTGGCTAATGAGCTCCCCGAGAGAGGATGAGTAGTTAGCTGAAGCAACACTGGACTCTGCTCCCTGATAAGGGTTACATACCTCTGGGGGAAAATGTCAGAGTTCTGAGAGAAGCAGGACACCGTTTGGCTTGCTTATTCTTTGACAGAATAGGCTGAGGTTTCATCAGATGGGGTGGCAAGTTCCTTTTGGAAGTATGAAGTCACCTGACAGAAGACTTTTTGGATTTAGTCAGGGCCCACTTGGACTGGACAACGAGAACTGTAAGGAAACCTTTGCGAGAATGCACAAAGATTATGGACCCTGTAAGCTAAAATCGTCACCAACTTTTTAGAAACTTACATTTTTGTTACTGTTCAGCGTGAAGGGCTACTAGTTTTATGTGATTTCCTAAAATAACAATGTACATCTGTAACGGGTGTAATAATAACTTTTGTTTTATTGAAATTCCGGCTGAAATATGTGTATAGTTTTTGGTAAATGTCCTGCAATGCTGAGTCCAACAGTGCCATCTGCTGGTATGGGGTGGGGTCTGGTTTTGGCTTCTAACATGTGACCAGGAGGCGGGGTTTGTTGTTAGTCTTACCAGAGAGAACTACAAAGGTAAGACATATCTTTTGGTGCTCCACAAAAGAAGTTAATTTTAAACATTATAACCCCGGCTGACAAATCTCTCACCATGCATAGTAATGTGATTGATATTGTCAAGCTGTTTAGGTTTATTTTCGTTTTGTTTCTGTTTTACTAAATATTAATTCCCCTTGTAGAGATCAAAGAGATCAGACCCAGCAGAAAAAGCTAATGTTGTGACTCATCCATTTGCAGGTAAATTGTACCCATTTTTATACTCATTATTGTTTTTATTCCTATTTTACTCATCCGGGCGTAACCAAGTTTCACAAAGACCCATACAGTTAAGTTTATAATCACGAATAATGTTATCAACAAGTAAAGCTTTTGGAGCAAGCGATCTAATATTTAACAGACCAAATTTTAGCTTTGCTGAATCATTTGACTTAGCTGAACTCTTTGTAGTCTTTGTCGAGATCTTCAAAAGATGCCGCGGTTGTTGCTTTTCGTGTGCGCTGAGTGTAAAGCTTCGGTTGTCCGGCGAGGAATGAATGGTGGAATTAGTTACATCCTCGCGTCCATCTTGCTGCTTAGACTTCGCACGCTTCACACATCTACCTGCACGGCAACCACGCTTCTGTTTTCTGTCCTTACGGCGCCGTTGTCGTCGTTTATTAAGAGGAATAGCTGTCCACAAGGATGCCGGATCTCTTTGAAGTTCGCTCGGTATATCATAGGTGGTATAAAAAGTGCCCGAAAAGTCGAAATTTAGACGCCCACCCAACCGAATAAGTTCGTCCCTACTGTAAGTGTTTTTGGCCACACATGTGTCCAAAAGTGAAAGCAAAAAAGACAAGAGAACGGCAATAAATAGAAGATTAGCTGGAGAGCAACTAGCCGCAAGCATGCATCCATGCGCCGCCATGTTTACATCATGTATACATGTATACCATTCAACTGATAATAAATAATTTATTCAACAAATTTGACTGCCTGTTGTGACTATAAACTAACGACTGGGCCAGATTAAGGCTAGAAAAACAAATAAAATGTTTTTTATTACGTTTTTGTGAAAAACATTTCAATACATCTCAAAAACAACCTCACTATTTTGTGACATTTGAGGATTTTTTTTCCATACCAGTTGGGTAACGCAACTAGATAAACACACTACAGCACTGCTCTTCCCTTCATTGCTAATTTTAATAAGAGCAGAAAAAACACAGAAGTGAAATGTTTGAGTTTTATGCACAAACTTATGTTTTGTGTTTGCTCACTCTTAGTAAAACCATTACATTGGTTAGCATCTTTGATATGGCTAATACTATCAATTAACATTGTTGAATGCTAATAAACGGATTAAATTAGCATGATGGATTGACAACTTTACTAGTTTGAGATTCTGTGCTTTGATATCATCCATCCAACCATTTTTTTTAGCTTATCCGGGATTGGGTCGAGGGGGTAGCAGCCTCAGCAGGGAAGGTAAGACCTCTCTATCCCCAGCCACTTTGTCCAGCTCATACGATGGGATCCTGAGGCGTTTTCAGGCCAGTCTAGCGACGTAGTCTCTCCAGCGTGTCCTGGGTCATCCCCAGGGCCTCCTGCCGGCGGGACAAACCTGATGGAGGCATCCAGAAGGCATCCTTATCAGATGCCCAAGTCATCTCAACTAGCGGTGGAGGAGAAGCGGCTCCACACTGAGTCCACCCCAGATGACCGAGCTTCCCTATTTGTAAGGGAGAGCCCAGCCCCCCTGCGGAGGAAACTCATTCCAGTTGCTTCCCTCACCCGGAAGCTGGTTCATGGGGCCCCCTCTGGAGCGAGGCCTGGAGGTGGGATCCGCTGGTGAGTGCCTGAGGGCCGGGGCTTTGCTCACGGGGTCCAGCCCAAAAAACTATGTGGGTCCCCCTTGCCATGGGCTCACTACCTGTGGGAGGGCCCAAGGGGGTCAGGTGAGTGGAGAGTCGGGTAACAGCCAAGGAATTCCGGGCTAAAGAAACTTGCCTTAATATCAAGTAGCAAAAGTGTTAGGATATGTTTTTTAGCCAAGGCTTACGGTGCTTTGTTTTACACCTATTACGCAAAGAGGGCTAATGTGTAAGCGAAAGTGACAAAGAAATATCATCAGTAACCATTTATAAAACCCATTAAGACCATTAGAACAGAACACAGTCTTGCTTGGCTGTTCTTTCATTCAAATGTTTTTGTTATTTGGGCATCCTCTTTCCTTATTAAGCTCTCACACGTCGTCAGCTAAAGAGACAAAAATAGCCTTGCTTGCGTTTGTGCCAGCTGCGAACAATACTTGGAAAAATAAAAGCCTCATCTGTGTAAGCTAATGGAACGAGTGGAAAAAACTGATAAATCTCGAGCCTTCTCTTTTCTTTCTCTTTAACCCTCTCTTAGCCTGTCACAAGTTGTTTTTCATGTTCTTAAGGGGCCATTAAAAGCACCACTGCACTGCATCCAAAAATTAACCGACGTCAACAGCAAAGTTTGAGAATAAGTTGTAAAGTCGGTTCCTAAAAATATATCATAAAGAAAATCATCTATATCTCCATCATTGCCTTGGCAGTTCCATAATTTTTACGGCGTTATTTTTTCTGAAACTAGGTCATTGTATTTTATTTTGCGCTGTTACAACACCGTTAGTGGTCAAAAGAGTTACTTTGTCTTGTACAAATCAGCCTGTCTCACTTTGAGGGTGTGTCAGAGTGTGCAGTCTTGCATGACATCCTCGTTCAGCCTTTTAGGATTTTTATCCACCAACAACACGCAAACATGAACACGGCTCTCATTTAACTGTAACACAGCAGCCATCTACAAAAACACAAAAAAATATGGTGCACGCGTGATGACTTCACATATTAGCGAACGTTCTACTATAACATACGAGTAAGAGCGCTATTAAATTCACAATTCTTAACATCTAACTATTGGGAAAGTAGTTTACGATTCTTTCTCAGTGGTATATTGTTTTACTGTTGACTTATTTTGTGAACAAACTATTTGAAGTTCAGGCGCCTATTTCTACCTAACCAGTTTTCTCCAGTTGTGTGAGTTTGATTTATTTATTTTACACTGCAGTGTTAAACACACTTTATATTGTTGAACTGTTTAACTCTGAAAACACTTGGAGTACAGTAGGCTATGTCAGCTTGACCAATTGTCTCAAATTCTGAGAGTTGGATTTAAACTGGTTGTTATTTTATCATGTGTGTATTTATTGTTGATGCACTTCAAGTGTGGGATAAATATGTTGCTGGTGAGGTGCATTAAATATGAAAAGGTACAGTATGTCACAAAACTAAGTACAACGCTCACCTTTCTGCAGACTACATTTCATTGTGTTGAAGCGATGTTTCTTCAGTGATGTTTAATTAAACATTTTTATGAAATCTCTGCAGAATTGTGAATGGTGTACACACTTTTGTGACATACTCTATGTCTGTTCTTCTCTACTCAACTAACTCGAATGCTGCTCAGAAAATTTTAAATTATTTTACGCACAACAACTTCTTTTTAAAATAATGAAAATAGTGACTTTCCCCTGTAACTAATTATTTTTACTATAGAGTGAATTAGTTACAAATTCAGTTACTTTTTGAAAAAGTAGCCAGTGACTATAACTAATTACTTTTTTTAAACTAGCGTGTCCAACACTGCTCCTTAGCAACAAATAAGTAAAACAAGAAGAGCAGAATAATCTTAAGTCTTACGCTTCCATCATAGTGCTTTAACATTCTGAACTGAAACTATTGATTTGCTGGTTTGGCTAGATTCCCTTGGGGTCGTGGAGAGTTGTCGGTCCGGCCCCCAACAACCCAGCTCCAATTAAAAGAACAGACAGTTGTCGAGAGTGTTGGAGAGAGTTCAGCCTCCTCAAGGACTCAAAAAACGCTTCCACGGAATACTGATCACATTGCTGGCTCCTAGGTGATATTCGTGTTAGTCGCCGCAGTCCATTGGTGTAATGGACAAAGCATCCGACATCAGAACTGAACCTTTTTGGGTTAGGACAGGGGAGCTACTTTTTGTTAGTAATTAGCGCAAGGGGCATCCAGTTTGATATGCATCTAGCAAATAGAAACTTAGCTAAATGGCTTGCTAATTAGCTAAAAAGGTAGCTTGATACTTATCCAGAAAGGTAAACCGCCAGAAAAAACTAAAAGGGAGCTAGATAGCTAGCTAAAAGACTAAAAAGACAACTAAAAAGACAGTTAAAGAAAGCTAAATAGCTAGCTAGAAAGGAGACCAAGATTTAGCTTAATAACTAGCAAACGACGTAAAATGTAAGCGAGATAATATCCAAAAAAATGTAAAACGCTAGCTGGATAGGTTGCTAAATAGCTAAAACAGTGGTAAGATAGCTAGCTAAAAAGGTAGTCAGATAACTAGCTAAAGAAATAACTGCACATTATTTGCTCACACACATTATAAAACTCATGCAATGGAATTTAGTTTGTTGTGTTTCCTATAACATAAATCAATAAAATGATGAATAAATACATTTGTTTAATACATCTAGTTCTTTTCTGTTAATTAATTGCTGAAAAAATATTTTAGATTTTTTTTTTGTTCATTAAGCCCATGAAGTGGAATTTATTTATTTGAATCTATAAAATAACAACTTATCATGTCGTTACTATGTTATTACTGGGTTGATATTTAAAAATAGGGTTAAAAAGACTCCTTTAACAAATCAAACAAAAATCACAATTAACCAGCCCTTGTGAGCTATTTTCAGAACAGGCCAGCGTGCACCTCACCCGTCTTTAAGGGCCAATCTGGTGCCTGCTGGTACCACATTGGAATCCCCTGCTCTAAACAGTCCCTTGCTGATTTTTTTCCCCATGTCCAGGTTCTGTCCGGCATACAATACTTTACATTTAACTCCTTTGTTGCATGTTGACAAGAATCTCAGGACTTGAGTGCTCACAGCTGCAAAAAAAAGCCCCCAGTAAACAAACCCGAGTGAACGCCACTGGGCTCAAAGCCCGCAATACACCAACGAGCGGGGAACCTACTAGAAGACAGCGCAAACCTGCCGTGATTTAGAGGCGTCATCAAAATCCGGGCAAGGACAATACCTCACCGGCGTTCCGAAAAACAAGAACTGGGAAAATAGGCACAGGCGAGGAGGAACGTCAAGATTGGGGTGAGCTAAAGAAGGCAAGAAAGATTACTAGGGGGTGCAGAGGCCTGAGGAAATGGATTGGGCCTCGGTCAGCGAAGGCATTCTGAGATATGGCAGATCGAGGGGATTTTTTTTTTGAAAGCGAAACAGGGATGAGCTCGTGGCAAGTTTGGGATAACACGGATAAACTCCCAATTTCATGTAAGCGTTTAAATCGAATAACCCCATGCTTCTTTTCAGGTTTAAATATAGAAACGCTGATTAAACTGGTCATCATGCCCCTGGCAAATCCGTAGTCAATTTCTAACCCCGGGGTAGGCAATCCGCGGCTCAGGAGGCGCATGCGGCTCTTAAGCGTTGTAGTGTCTCCCTGGCACTTTCCCAAAAATGTTTAAAAATTGAAAAAAAAATGGATGAGGGATATATATTGTTCTTTTAATATGATATCTGCATAGGGGCAACAATGGCACAAACTAATGTTTTCCAATGCTGCAAAAAATGTGTAAAATAATAAGAACATTTCAACTCTGGGTGTTACCAATACTACGACTGTGAGACGAGAGGAAAATCAGCTCCTTGGCTTGTATCCTCTCTCCCGCCTTTCCTATTTAACCCCAGCGAAGCGCAAGTTTTGGCCCTTTTAAAGCAGCAGCGTAACAATTTAACGCTGCACTGCCAAGTTCAACACAGAGGTCACATTAAACAGGTAAGAGTTCATTGTTATCATTTTTAGTAACAAAGTAGCGGTTTTTATGAAGTGATTGCAGATTTTCTGTCAGTAAGGGGCCGGTCACACAGCCGTTTGCGGCTGAATCACGGCTAAAATTTTGCGGTTTTTTTTTGCCCGTGGTTGCCCGGGATGGAAAATGCGCAAATTTGGCCAACCCGCTGTTCATCTGTGGTATGGCCGGAAAAAAGACGCCGGCGACTGTCCCGCATCCTCATCGCGTCATTTTCTCGTGTGGACCACGGGTATAAAAGCTCCCGAGCCGGTGTTGTGCCCAAATCCGACTCCTACGCAACAACCACACCGCCCCACCCCCCCGCGTGACTTTTTCATCCGCGTTAACAAACGCGTTTTGTAGAATACGATCGCACTTTATTGTTTAAATAAACGCGTTATATAGACTAGGATCTCCCAATTGTTATAATTACCTCGCTTTATAGTTTTAATAAGCGTTTTATATAGAATACGATCACTTTCGTTGGAAGTGCCGCAGAATGCGCGTTCACGCGAGGGGGGGAGGATTTTATATACGGTGTGCATTACTGTTCGATTACGTTCACAACGAAAACAAAGACGGAATGGATTAAGTTGCATTACATTTCCAACAAATGCAAGACGATGTGGTTTTAGTTATATGTACGCCATTACATTACTTAAAAGTGAGATAAAACGAGGTAAAGGTAGTTGTATTAGCGAGGGTATGCAAATCACGGCACCGAGCTGTAGCAATCTTAACCGCACAAGACACAGTCCCGTAAAGATCAAGATTTCAAGTTATGGCACCAATTTTAATTTGTTATTCTGAGAAGAAATGCCTAGAATTAAATATGGATTAAGACGAGAACACTACGCTGACGGGGGGGGTGTTAGGGGAGATTGTTCTATCTTCTTCATTCATTATCCATTATCGATCAGTTCATAATACGCTACAAAGCTTAGGAACCGGGACTCTTACGGGGTTTTTGGGGTTTTTAAGGGTTATTGTTCTATCTTCGTTATTCATTATCCATTATCCGTTATCGGTCAGTTCATAATACGCTACAAAGCCTAGGAGCCGGGACTCTTACTCTCAGCCAAAAGGCCAAGCTAAGGTCGTAGCGTTAAAGCCTTGCTGCGATCATTGCTAATGCACCGTTCCCGGAGGTACTGCAATAACGGGCCGATGCGTGGAGTGGACAGAGCAAGCTCTTATTCTATCTCCGAAATGCAAAAATCCAAGATCATGGCAAGAGGTACGGCCAAAAGGCCAAGCTAAGGACCTAGCATCAAAGCCTTGCTACTCTCGGCCTAAAAGGCCAAACTAAAGTCCCAGATTTAAAGTCTTGCTGCGAATGCACCGAAAGATTTATTCGAAATGAAGAGAAACTACGGTGACGGGGATCCATGTTCACCCCCTTGACGTCACGAGCACAAATGACGTGTGCTCGGCATTCGCGCTGTTTATACGCGGAGAAAGGCGTTTGACTGTCACACGCGTAACACGCTAATTTCACGTAATAACACCGCGATACAGGCGCAGAACATGCTATTACCATGCTCCACCCACGATTACCCGCTGAAATTTCCCGTCCTACCCATATTGCCTTTTACACGCTGGTTAACTACTGTTAAAAGAAAATAACTCTGAAATTGTTTAATTGATGTTGAAAATGTCAGGAAAAAATGTTAAAACGTCATATCGTCACGTCATATTGTCAGATATAAAAAAATTGTGAATATGCTTGATGGCTGTTGAGATTGTCGTGTTTGTTTTGCTGCTGTTGGTGTCGGTGGATTTGTTCAGACCGAGGACAATCGACTTTGGCCTGGACGGATCTATTGACACTAACAAAGATGTTATATAATGAAATTGTGAATATGCTTGATTGCTAATAAGATTTTCGAGAAGGTTTGTTCAAACCTCACTTTGTGTTTGCTGTTAAAAACGTAATATTGGAATATAATATTGTGAATGTGCTTAATTGCTGTTGAGATTGTCATGATTGTTTTCTGTTTTTAGTGTCAATAAATTTGTTCAAGCCACAGACCAAAAATAATCGACTTTGGCCTGGACGGATCTATTGACACTAACAAAGATGTTATATAATGAAATTGTGAATATGCTTGATTGCTATTAAGATTTTCGAGAAGGGTTGTTCAAACCTCACATTGTGCTTGCTGTTAAAAAAGTCATATTGAAATATAATATTGTGAATGTGCTTAATTGCTGTTGAGATTGTCATGATTGTTTTTTCTGTTATTAGTGTCAATAAATTTGTTCAAACCAAAATGTGTAACCACGCTCTGGCCGCGGCCAGAGCACGTCGTTCCGCGTCATTTCTGCGTCATTACCTCGTGTTGACCACGTGTGCGGCACGCGGTTTAACACGTGCTCAAACTTTTGAGCAGCTCAAAAGTTTTGAACGCGGCCAACCACGTGAAAATTTCCGACCGCGAGTAAAGCATTGCTCTATCTCGTCTATATGGCGGTCTCAAAACGTCCAACAGCGCTCAACAGCATCTGCTTCACGGTTAGAAATTTCTGGCCGTGGTTCAGCCTCAAAACGCTCGTAAAAGGCTGTGTGCCCGCGCTCTGAAGAATTGAGCAGCGCTAAATAATTTCGTGCTGCCACCCGCGCGCGAATTTCCGACTGCGTGTTAAGCACCGCTGTTTCTCGTCTGAATGACGATCTTAATGCGTCCAATGGCGTCCGCCTCAAAGGCAGAAATTTCTGGCCGTGATTCAGCCGCAAATGTCTGTGTGACCGGCCCCTAAATATATACTGAATGACACTTGGGAATACTATTTATGTTTTGTTGCTCAGGCACAAGGATGGCTGCTTTTAGAATCTGTCAGGAACCAGAACAGGATCAGGGCCCAAACGCGTGACGTTTCTCACACAGGCCTTTTATTTTGCAGGAAATGGGGAGTCATGCACGTTAGGGAGCAGTCTGGCGTGAAATGATAGAAAGCCAGAGGCTGACGAGATCGATACCAATTGCCCGTGTAGATATCGGACAGATGGTGTCGATACCGGACAGGATGGGACAGGCAGTTACCCATTGTCCCTTTAAGATTATCCACCAATGGAGTAGAATGCATTATTGAAGTGTATCTATCCCTTATAATAATAATAATAATAATAATAATAATAATAATAATAATGCTAATAACAATAATAATAAAAAAAAAAAAAATAATACCACGGTTGCTTCTTCTAATGCATGTGGTGATTTCTGCTCTCCCTCCTATGAGCTACCTGTGGCTAATTATTCCTCATTTATCCCCCACATAGTTCAATTCCGGTGTGATATTCACATACAGAGGCGCCTGCTTCCTGCATTTGCAAATGTCAGGTCATTAATTGAGCTTCAGTCTCCTCCTGTCTAATTGGATCATTGTAATTAAAGCAGCTCTATATAGATTCCTGCACATCTTTGCTCATCCCCCTTATTTCGCATAAGCTTGGCAACTTAGTCACCAGTCCTTGAGAGATCCGTAATGTCCAATTACAGCTGCTACCAATAGGTGATGGTTTGGGAGTAATGTGTTAAAAAGGAATGCATTACTCCTTTTCTTGGAATACGTTTTGTAACACATTTTTAATGATATTTTGTAACCCAGCTGTTACAATATGGCGCGTTCCTACTCTACTTTTCAAAAGTCTTTTACAAAGTCTTCTGTTTTAGATTGTTCCTTCTTCGCTCCTTGCGAACCATACAACCCACAATTTGGTAATGATACAACGCTAATATCATTTTGTAGAGGTGTAAGGGTGTTTATATCTACCTAAAAAATAGAACTAAATACAGTAACTATGGCCCCGTCTCAAGCACAAAGTACAAGGGTGCGTAATTTCTCCCTACAGATATTCTGAAATTCTCCCTACCATTTATACTCGCATTAAGGGTCTGTCATAATTGGCCAATTGCTCTAACCTGCGCTCACTCGTTTAGCCCCAGATGCCACTCGTTCCCTAATTAGTTCTATTCCTCTTTAAACACGTCATTCTCATTTACTCCTGGTCAGTCCATCTGCAAACCTCTTTTGACTCTGGCTCCCGTTTTGATCCGGACCTGTTTCCTGTATCGATCCCCGATCCAAGCGCCATTTTCCTGTCCCGGCTACCCGTATCCTCATTCTGTTTCCTGTATTGATCCACGATCCAAGCTCCGTTCTCCTGTCCCGGCTACCCGTAACCTGCCCGATTCTGTTTCCAGTATCCATCCCTGACTTCCCGCTCGTCCCGGCTACCCGACTTGTTCTGATCTCTGATCACGCTCCGTGTCAGTTTATATGCACATATTTGGTCATGTAACTAATAGTAAGCAGCGCGTAGGGAGGGGGGTAAAGCACAGACTTTACAGTGAAAGAGTACTGAACCAGTCAAGAAATATAAAGGATTACCTGCTTCCACAAGCAGGTGTACACATTTCCTTTTATTTCTCATATTGTGTGCCTATTTATAGGCAGTTTTGGGGTCTGCCTTAATGTGAATAACACAGTTCACGGATCCTATAACCGCTTGGATATTCGGGGCACCACTGGGAATGCAAGTCTTGACAGCTTTCTCCACTGCTGACAGTTACTGCCCTGTTTTGTGTCGTGGAAAAGTTTGTACCGGTCTATTCCTTGATAATGTCGGCCGAATTATTTTTCGGTCTTCCCCTTCTTCCCGCCTTGAACTATTCCCTGGAGAGTAATATTGGCCAGTCCTGATGATCCTGTGATGTGACCAAAGCCCTTCAGTTTTGGTCTGCGCACAGTTGACAGCAGATTTTGGTAGAATCCATTGTGTCCTCTGATGGTCTTTTGCTTGTTTTGCTTGTCACACTGGCTTTGTAGCTCATGCCCAGAAGTTTCCTGTAGCATCACATCTCCATGATTCCATGATTCTGATCTTTGATTTCACTGCAATGTTTTTGTCCCTCCAGATGGTTTTTAACTATCCTGGCCATGATTTCTGGTTCTGACCCCTTTTTAGATATGACAGCTCCAAGATATTTAAATTTGATGACAGGTTTGAGCCCTTGATGGTTGATGGTGATGTTTGTGGTGATACCTTTGGGTTAGTTGTTCATTACTTTTTTCTACAGCAACAAAGAAACTTTACTGGCTGAGGGCAGGATCTTGAGAGAAAGGCTTGCGAGGATAACTAGAGAGGAGGTATGGGGGAGAAGAAAAATATTGAGAGCAGATTTGGGAGTACCTTTAAGAAAAATGGCTTGAGTGAATGTTCATAGGACGATGAGGGAACTGGAGTAGTGGGTTGGAGTGGCATGTCTTGGAGTGGGTAGACTTGGAGCTAGAAGGGAATTGAAAAGAAAGGTCATGGTAGGAAAAACTGGCGGGTGAAAGACTTCAGGAATTAAAACGACTCAAACACGTGAGGGGGGAGCCCGCAGTATTTATAGTAAAGGTGGCTACATTTTTAAACACCTGGGAAGAGGAAAGGTGAGGGGTGCTGGAAAATTGAGTAATGCGGCTATCTTTTGGAGAAGAGAGGGACTGCTGGGACCAAACCATTGCTTCCAGAGTATGTTTTGGTTGACAGAAACTTGGGGTGTAACAAAAATACTTTTTAAATGAAGTAATGAGTAACTGTTACTAATTCCTGTTTCTCCCTGAAATGCACCCAACACTGCTATTAGGCGGCAGTGGTGCTGAGTCAGTACTAGCTTGGCAGAGTTCTCTCCACAGGCACTGATGGCAAAAACAAGGTGGTAACTCTGCTTTGGGCAACGTCAGCGAGTTCAGGAGCAGCTGTAGAACATCTCACACATGCTGTGTTGCAAGCTTCACTGGGCCTGTGTGGACATGACTAATCATTAAGCTGGTGAAGGATTTCCACAGCGTGACTGAAAGTGTAAAGTAAAAGAACAATATGAAAAAGGCAGGTGATGAATGACTTTGTAGGAAAAAAAACATACTGTCATTCATTTGAAATACAGTCATCTGGTCCACTGAAAATAAAAAAAACATTTTAAGAATAAAGGAGTCAAAAATACTTGAAAGAAATATCTCATGGATGCAACTGGGACACATCCTCAGTGATGTATCCTGGGTTCATTGAGTGTTTCGAGTCTCGCAACATCAGACACTCTCCCCCAGGTGACCCAGCCGAGCTTGATCAGGCCTCAACTTGCGTCCCAGTAGCAGTCTACGGATCTGCCCTTTTGAGCCAAAGCCACCTGGTGGCTTTTTCTGCAGCTTCACTAGCAGATTTAATAGCTTCCTTCTTGGCTGCCCCTGTCACACCCAACCGTCCCAGGACTTTGCAGTAGGATCGTCCAGCAAAACCTCTGCAGCCGACCTCTATTGGCTCAACTCCTGGTACTTTGCGTGTTTCCTTTCATTGGCTTCCCCAATGCGCTTTTCCCACGGGACTGTGAGTTCCAGCATGATCAGGCGTTTTTAAGTCTCAGAGGTGATTATCATGTCTGGTCGGAACGATGTTGCTGATATGTGCTGGGGAAACCTTAGTTGTCTCCCAAGGTTGACCTGCAACTGCCAATCAGAGGCAATGTGGAGGAGTCTTGATGTTGTCTGTGCACAAGCCCTAGGTTTCTCTCCTGCCTTGATGAAATTGACTGCCTTGCTTGCTAATGAGATGAGAAATAAAACATAAAATGATAAACGATTCTATTTCAAAATCTAGTTTAAACCCCTTTAACGTTCCTGTAGAATTTTCCCTAAGTCCCAATCCAAGATGTACCAAAAGTAAATGGAATGCTGTCCTTGAACCAATTGGAGAATATGTCCGGTTTTGGTCTCCGTTGAAAGGTCACAGTCTGAGATTTTTCCCCAAACTGATAATCACTGCAAGTGCTACTAACACTTGAGTTGGAACATACAGTAACAGAAGGCTTTTTTTCTCGCCTGATTTTTTTTCTTTTTTTTTTGCAATCAAATCCCTGCAAGAGGTTAGCACGACCGTGGCATTGTTCTGAAGTCATGGGTTCAAATCCAGCTATTAGCCTTCCTGTGCGGAGTTTGCATGTTCTCCCTGTGCTTGCGTGCTTCAGTACTCCAGTTTCCTCCCTTATTCCAAAAATATGCATGTCAGATTAATTGGTCGGCCCAAATTGTTCCCATTTGTGAATGAGCGAGTGAGTTGTCTGTCCCTGTGTGCCCTACAACTGGCTGGCATCCAGTCCAGGGTGTCCCTAGCCCACTGCCCGAATGTAGCTGGGATCGGCTCCAGCAGCCCTACTGAGGATGAGCGGTGCAGATAACGGATAGATGGATGCCGGCGAAAGACTGTAGTATGGGCATCTTAGCTGGAGTTCAAATTTGAAATCACAATCTGAAAAACAAAATGTTGTATTTTACACATTTTTCCAAATTTATTTCAAAGGGTTTATTTCAGTTTGCCATTTGGCGACTACCAGTTCACAGCCCTAAACATTTTTCCAACCGTGTATTTTACTTTCGTCAATTTTTAGACATTGTGAAAGAGTTGTAAGTGTGTGTCTTTCCAAAAGTCAATCCATGATTGTGCACACTTGGACGTGATAATCATGCATAAAAATGGATCCCGGGTTGCATAAACACACTTTTTTTTGGCTCTGATTTCAATATAGCCCATAAAATTACATTGGGAATTTAATTGGCTAACCTATGTGACAATCTACATTTGAATCGGACATTGATTGCCAACTATTTTTGAAGCTGAAGTAGGTCATGCGTTTTTTTTTTTTTTTTCAATACAGGCTAAGGACCGTTGTTTGTTATACACCTGCAGTTACATACAGTGACGTAATACCCTAAACACAAATATATAAAGATATATAAAAATCAATAGTATACACCAGTGTATTTCAACCTTTTTTGAGCCAGGGCATGTTTTTTTTACATTGGAAAAAATATGTGGCACACCACTAACCAATAATGTGATAAAATGACATTGAACAGTATGTTTATCTCATCTCTCATCTCATCAGCCGTACCGCTTATCCTCATTAGGGTCGCGGGGGGGCTGGAGCCCATCCCAGCCATCTCCGGGCAGTGGGCAGGGGACACCCTGAACTGGTTGCCAGCCAATCGCAGGGGACACAGGGACAGACAGCTCATTCGCTCATTCACACCTATGGACAATTTGGACCGGCCAATTCACCTGAAATGCATGTTTTTGGAACGTGGGAGGAAACCGGAGTGCCCGGAGGAAACCCACGCAAGCACGGGGAGAACATACAAACTCCGCACAGGAAGTCTGGAGCTGGATTTGAACCCACGACAGGTTCCCATGACATGAACTGTGTCGCACAAGCGCTAACCACTGCAGCACAGTATGTTTAATTACAATATAATTTATAATACCCCCGGTTTTTACAGCACAGACACTTGACAATGACATCATATTTGCAGAAAAAGTTTCATAAATGTTTTATAAAATTTTAGATTTTAAAAAGTGACATTGGATAATTTCTCACGGCACACCTGACGATCTCTCACGGCACACTAGTGTGTCGCGGCATAGTGGTTGAAAATCTCTGGAATACACCTGCACATTTCTCTCTCTCTCTCTCTCTCTCTCTCTCTCTCTCTCTCTCTCTCTCTCTCTCTCTCTCTCTCTCTCTCTCTCTCTCTCTCTCTCTCTCTCTCTCTCTCTCTCTCTCTCTCTCTCTCTCTCTCTCTCTCTCTCTCTCTCTCTATATATATATATATATATATATAAAGGGCAGCACGGCGGCGCGGTGGCTAGCGCTTGTGCGGCACAGTTCATGTCATGGGAACCTGTCGTGGGTTCAAATCCAGCTCCAGACTTCCTGTGCGGAGTTTGTATGTTCTCCCCGTGCTTGCGTGGGTTTCCTCCGGGCACTCCGGTTTCCTCCCACATTCCAAAAACATGCATTTCAGGTGAATTGGCCGGTCCAAATTGTCCATAGGTGTGAATGAGCGAATGAGTTGTCTGTCCCTGTGTGCCCTGCGATTGGCTGGCAACCAGTTCTGGGTGTCCCCTGCCTACTGCCCGGAGATGGCTGGGATGGGCTCCAGCCCCCCCCGCGACCCTAATGAGGATAAGCGGTACGGCTAATGAGATGAGATGAGATATATATATATATATATATATATATATATATATATATATATATTTATTTATTTATTTATATTTATGAAAATAAGTAAGGGCAGCACGGCGGCGCCCACTGCCTGAAGATAGCTGGCATGGGCTCCAGCACCCCAGCGACCCAACTGAGGGTAAGCGGTGCAGATAATGGATATTCTATCTCTGCTCAAACAGCATAATCCTTTCATTTCAGAAGTGGGAATTATTTTTGGATTTGTGCCGCATCTTGTCATCAAGGTGGAATGGGAGTTTCTCAAGTAGGATCAGTTGAGAACCAGTGACATAGAGGGAGATGACCTAATCACCCGCCATCTTGCTTCTACAGGTACCCAAAATTACAAAAGCAATGTGAAAGGCAGGGCGTAAAAAATAGAAGAAAAATTGTGCTTTGCGGTCACCCTGAGTCTCATTTCTAATCATGCTTGTGATTTTTGGCACTCCTTTAATGTTGACTTCAAACAAGTATTTTAGTTTAGCATGATACAACACAAACATTTTATTGGAAAGTAACATTCCTAGGAACAAATGCCTGTGAATGAGTGAGTTTTTTTTTCATGTGTCCGTTTCAATAATTTCCTCTCCATCTTGGCTGACTACTGTTGCATTGTGGGCACAACCAGCGCCACATCAAAGTAAACCGGGCCCGTGAGGACATATTTAAAAATCAATGAAGTCTTGGTTGTGGCTAAAAAATTTATACATCTCGCCTGTGTGAGCATAGCTCTTTCATGCTCTCTCTAACACACACATGCATGCATTAGTTACTAGTTGCCCAAAGAAAACGTGTTCTCACAATGCCGCTAATGTCGTGGTCCTGAATGTTAAACTGCTTGTGCCTGAAAAACAACTTGAACCCTAAAGAATAATTCCAACAAAATATCCTTATTTCTGTAAATCAAAGTCATATGCTGACATCCTCTTTGAGTTCAGAGGACAAGTTTTAAATTGACTGATTTGAGTGATAACCAACCAATTCAGTAATCCCTCAGTTATCGCAGTTAATGGGGACCAGAACCCTCAGTCAAGTGTGGAAATCTGCAAAGTAGCGTGGCATCTTCATAAAAGCTCCCAAGGGTCAAACTTACCTCAAGAGGACATTCTTACCAACTGAGAGTATACGACTACAACAAAATAACAACTTTAGGTTTACAAATAAAAACAAAACTCTAAATTGCAGCTGAATAATGGTTTTTAATGTTATCATGCAAAATTAGAGGGCTTTTCTTTTCAGCGTAAGAAAGCAATTTAGAGAGCAGATGGATAGCTGCACGGTAGCATCGAGGTTCCTCAAATTGAGCCAGGCCAATGATTATTACCATGGGGGCGCCGGTAGCTTGTTTAACAAGTGCTATCTAGACAGGCCTTGGATATATATATATATATATATATATATATATATATATATATATATATATATATATGTATACAGTGGGACCTCGCTACTTCGCGGTTCGCCGTTCGCGGCTTCAGAGCTTCGTGGTCTGTAATGGTTAAAAACAATTTTTAAGGGGCGTAGCTACTTTGCAGATTTTTACTTTTAGCTGGTGGTTTTGGTCCCCATTAACCGGGTCTAAAAAATAATAATTAAAAAGAATAAATAAAAAATAAATAAATATATATATACATACATACATATATATATATATATATATATATATATATATATATATATATATATATATATATATATATATATATATATATATATATATATATATAGATAGATATATATGTATATATATATATATATATATATATATATATATATATATATATATATATATATATATATATAAATACATATGTATATATATTTTTTTTCTTTTTCTTTTTGAAGGGTCGTCGCTACTTCACAGATTTTCACTTTTTGCAGGTGGTTTTGTTCCCCATCAACCGGGTCTAAAAAATAAAATATTTTTTCTTTGAAGGTGCGCCGCTACTTCGCTGATTTTCACTTATCGCGAGTGGTTTTGGTCCCCATTAACCGCGATAACTGAGGTCCCACTGTATATACAGTATATATATATATATATATATATATATATATATATATATATATATATATATATATATATATATATATATATATATATATATATATATATATATATATATACATATATATATATATATATATATATATATATATATATATATATATATACATATATATATATTCCCGATATGCTATTCCCGATATGCTGATATCAATGACAATGAAGACACTTTAATCTGAAATCTGCAAAGCAGTGAACCAGCGATAACCGAAAGGCGAAGTAACTAGGGATTACTGTATGTGTTAAACATTTCTTTTTGATGGTCTGCAGTTTCTGAATTCAGATCTTGGCTTGGTCTTGCATCACTAAGCTCTACTTGTGTTCCAGATTCTTTTTAAATTCAAGCACGCTCGATATATTGAAGATTTTCAAATAATGGCAAGAATGTCAACTGTACCTTTTATTGCAAAAAATATTAAATACAATCAAACAGGAATGTAAGGAACATACTTTTTTGGCTCTGTTGCCATAGTGACAACAACTTTTTGTTCAGGAACAATAACATGCTTACATTTTCTGTTGCAGCCCACTGCCCTCTGTAGGGTGAACTTTTTCATGTGTTTGTGTAAATTCGCCACAGTAGCAGATCACTTTACCACACAAAAGGTTCTATTCGGTTTTTGATTAAAAAAAAAGCTGCTCTCCCCATTTTCTATTGATATATTTTGCTTCTGGTAGGGATTTATGCATGGATTTGGTTCTGTCTTCTGCCTCACAGGACAGAAGCAAGAGCAGGGCCAGAAAAGAAGAGTGTTAAAGGTGTGTCTATCAGTCACACAAATATGCAAGAATTTAGAGAGTGGCCAGAGACACTGGGTGTGAGAGAGAATGACAGCACTATATACATTTAAACATTGCGCTTTTAGGAAATTGGTGGAGGGGTTTAAGTATCAATCTCAGGACAATAGTATTGATCTTACAAGTACTAATGCTAGCCCTAACCATTGGTATTGATAATATTAATAATTGAATCACTTCGCCCACCCTTAACTTTTAATCTACCATGTTTGGGATGGTTATGGGGACTTGTCAATTTAGTGACATATACAGATATTTTACAATTACAAACACTCAGGGGTCTCAATCTGAATTTACCTGGGGGCTGCCGGAGCTAGGGTCTGGGTGTGGTTGGACCAAATCACTTTCTCGTAGTCATCTCTCCTTTTCTGTTTACAGGCGCTGTGTCAGAAATGGGGTGGGGTATAATTCTTACAGAAAGCCAAGAATAACATGCTGAATGGCAATACCTTAAAACCTCTATCTGGTATCGGCCTTTAGTACTTACACATCCCTGATTAACATTCATGGGTTCAGACACATTAAAACACTATTCTACTGTTAATGGGAAAGCAGCTGTTCAATGTTGCTAAAATGAATATTATATTAATGTTATTATTTTGAAACATTTTAAAAAGATTTAAAATATGACAATCAATCATTAAAAAATGATTAGATAGTATAAAATAAAAAATATGTTTTAATGTTTTGATTTTCCATATGTCATAATTGCCCTATTTGGAACACTTGTGACAGCTTGATTGGCGCCACAAGCTGATTGGTGGCCACACCCTTCTTTAGCCCCGACTTCAGTTCAAACTTTGTCAGATCGTTGCGAGCTGTTGTATTTCACTCGGTGAGCGTTCCCGTCCGACTTCATCCCTGTTAAAACCTGTTTCCTGCCTGATTCCCGTTTTTTGACCCGTTTCCGAACCTGACTACGCCTGTTTTGCCTGCCGCCTGCCTACGACTACTATTACGAACTTAACATGGCCTCTGATCTCCAGCCCTGGACGTGCCATTCCAGCCTGCCTTCTTCCAACACGGAAGTGTCACCCCCGCCTTGCTCAATCCCGCTCTCCGCCAGTCTTTGGATCAAGCAATCAAGCAAGCCTGACTCTCACCTTCTTTCAATAAAATCTGAGAAACGCATGCAATTGAGTCCTTTGTCCGTTCTGGTCTGTGACAGAACGATCTGACCTAAAAAATATGGATTCAGCATGCGATTCTCCGAGTGGAGACCCAAGTAACGCGGCGCCTCCCTCCGCCTTGCAGCGTTTGCAATGGGCTGAAGGCGCACTTCAACAAAACACGAGTACCGTTACTGCCCTGCTGCAACAAGTCCAGACACAACAACAACTGCTAGATCAGCAACAACATCTTCTGCTTCAACAGCAACAAGTAGCGAGACTAACAGAACAGATGTCAAGACAACTGACGTCATCAGCTCCGCCTGCCGACATTCCGTCCCTGAGCACCCGATCGACGACGCCGGTAATGCCGCTTCCTACCACTCACGTCATCGGATCGGCAGAACCGCGAGTGGGTGCACCTGAAAAGTTAAGTGGAGATCCGGCACAAATTCATGCATTTCTGGTGAACTGTCATCTATTTTTCAATTTACAACCTGGTAACTTCGCGTCCGAAGTGGCAAAAGAGGCGTTCACCATCAATCATATGACCGGAAGAACTCGACTCTGGGGAACCGCTGAGTTCGAGCGTGGTTCAGTGGCATGTTCTTCATTCGATCTCTTGGCCCAGGAGATCGTAAAGGTTTTTGACACTGGATCCTCAGCGGCCGATGCATCCGATTCCCTCCTGAACATCCGCCAGGGTAAAGGCACAGTCGCCGACTACTCGATAGATTTTCGAACCCTGGCCAGCCAGAGTCTCTGGAACGCCGAGGCGCTGGTCGACGCTTACCTCCATAGTCTGGCTGAGTATTTAAAAGACGAGTTGGTATCTCACGCCCCACCGACCACCCTCGACGAAGCTATCGCTCTGACGGCTCGGATCGACCGGCAAGTCCAGGCACGAAGACAGGAGCGGGGCCAGCCGAGACGATTCACCACCAACTCGCCTAAAGAGCCAGGTGGTTTCACAACTGCACAAAAGTTCCTGACTCATGTGCTAAGGGATGTGTTAATAAGTCGAGAGAGGCACGTGGCAACAGGGACTTGTCTTTCAGACATTTTTCTTTTATTGTGCATGTGGCATGAACGTGGGCCCTTGCGGTACCGGGTCCCGAGATGCACGGAAGTGTCTCTTAGACCTCCAACACGACTTGCAGTTTTCTTTAAAAACAACAAAGTTCTCATCTAGACATAAAAAAGGGCCCATCTGAACAAACAAGAAATAGGAAAATATTCAGGCATAAGTCCCCACAAATCTAGACAAATCACCGATGTTTTAATTACATCAGTGGTCGGCCTCAAAGACTACAGACCTGTTGCACTTATGCCTGTGGTCATGAAGTTATTTGAGAGGTAGGTGTTCCAAATGTCACCTTCAAAAAGAATTGGGGAAAACCAAGGTCAGTGTTTGTGGACCTAGAAAAATGTGCTTACATTTTTGGCACCTAGTAGAGTTGATTAAGAAAAAATAAAATGTTCTTTCACATGGCAGGCAAGATATGATGTTTTAGTTCACATTAGGAGCACATTAAGAACCAGATGTTGTTTTAAACACCAAGTGTAAAATTTTTAAATTACTAACAAACTCTGGGATGTCTTGTGTCCAATTTATGTTTCGATTAACTTGCTTTAATGTATATACAGATTTCACATTCCACTATATGCCAGAATCCAAAGTTCAGTGTGAACAAAAATATCAAGGGAGTGGCAGGTGAATATAATCTCAGGCCTGAACCGTGTATCAGCTGATGTCCTTTCCAGTATGACTTTGACTGTAAAATTTGTTCAAATCATTTTCTAAATTTCAAGTGTAATTACACGTGTAAAATATGTTTTGTGCTGAGGTTAATACTCAGTAGCTCCAGACATTATGTTGGAGGCTTCTTGGTTCTTAGGGAGAATCCCAGTCCGCGCTGGTTTTGTTATGCGAGGCACTGAAGCTAGAGGTGCTCGGCCAAATCTTCTTCTCCACCACAGGGGTTGAACTGATCATCTTCGCAGTTCCCTGTCAAATGTTGCCATCTTTGATGGAAGAACGGTGGCTGGACCAAATGTTAAAAATACCACACCAGTGCTGTGTCATTGTAAATTTTCAAGTAAAATTGTTTGTTAAGGGGGTTGACTGAGTCTATTCAACCTTACTTCCAGTCATCAAT
This sequence comes from Urocampus carinirostris, assembly GCF_059441175.1. NCBI lineage: Eukaryota > Metazoa > Chordata > Actinopteri > Syngnathiformes > Syngnathidae > Urocampus > Urocampus carinirostris. Next base: position 46,933,023 of record NC_142352.1, read on the forward strand.
ATGGTAGCAACATAATAATAACATAGTGACAACATAGTGATAACATGAGCAGTTATTTTATAAATACATATCGAAGAGGGTGCCCTTTGCGCTGATTAGTAACAAAATGTAGCTCTTGCCTTGAAAAAGGTCGGAGAACCTTGGTATAGGTTATTAGGACTGTCAAGGGATTGAAGGAGGGACTCCCAGTTTGTAATGATGAAAGCTGAGGACCAGTCGCCATTCTGTGCAAGCCAGTTGGTGGCGGTGTTCAGTGCAGTCTTCTCAGCTTGATAGGAGCTGCTAAAGGTCCCTGCCAGAGTTGCCGCCAAATATCACTACTCCTACACCTCCATTTTATGTACTGTTGAGGGGTTGGAGCTATCAGAAAAGTTATACAAGTCCATTGGGTCTTGCGCCGTAATAATTTGTGTGGCTGCAGCTAGTTGTTGAGAGATGAATGCAGATTTTTGGACGGGTGTAAAATCGATAGGAAGAGAGGAGGAGGTGGTGTCCAGGGAATGGTTGGGTCATTTAGAGTCTCCATGCCTGATGGTATGAGGTTGAGATTGGAGAGTATCAAGGTGGTGAAAGTTCTCCAGTCACTCTGCCTGAAGAGTTTTCAACAGTGCGTTTTGAAAAGAGCTCTCCTGTCATCGCTGAGAAGGAGATGGGACCATTTGTCAGCATTTCTTAGACTAGCCAAATGTAATCGGGTGGATGTCGGGGGAAGCTGGGCTTTGTAGAGGACAGCTCATAGGGAGTCGTTCACATTTGGCCCGTCACAGTTCATGCCACGTCTGACTGTGCCCTCTCTCTCATTTATCAATGTTGGAGGAGGATGTTCAGGGAACCAATGCCAGAGCTGCATATTCAACAAGCGATCTGATAGCGGTGATGTAGATCGTCCGCATATCCAATGTCCTACACCCCCATGACATGTTCGTCAGTTGTCACAGGAGGTTGGTGCGCTGCTTCTTGATTTGGCTCATGTAACGTATATGTCCATTGAACGTACTGGACCCCCCGAAAGGTAGAAGTGGGATTCACCTTGAGTCTGGAGCTACCGACGGTGATGTTTGGCCACCATGAACATTTGGTAGCATCCCTTGGGAAAAGGGCGACTTTCGACCTCTATTTTGATTTTTTGCGAACCGTTGTTATGTCAGGTCAAGTCACATTTATTTATTTAGCTCTTAATCAAATGTCTCAAAGGACTGCACAGGTTACAATTACGTGATCCCCTGATCTGAAACCAACTTAAAGGAAAAACTTTTTGAGATTCAACAATCAACATCTAGTTATTTTCTGGGTTAAGGTGCAACAAATTAAGTGACATCCATCTTTCTATCGCAGCAAGGCAGGCCTCCAAATTTCTAAACCTCAATGGTGAAGTTGTTTCAGGTGGCAGATAAAGTTGAGTGTCATCTGCATAGCAATGGAAACTTACATCATTCTTGCGGATAAAATCACCAAGAGGAAGCATATGAATACTAAAAAGAAGGGGGCCTAGTACAGAGCCCTATAGAACGCAACAGGGGAAGTCAGGACATCAGATTACAATTTCTGAGACACCAGTCCACAGTATCAAAAGCAGCACTAAGATCCAGCAGCAGTAGTATAATCTAACCACCATTTACTTATTATACGGCCTCTACTGACCAGCGGCAAGTCATCAGCATAGCCAAAAACAAGGGTGGAGGTCTCAAAACAGTTAAACAGGTCGTTGATGGAATTTGCAATGAGGAGTGGTGATAGAACCAAACGTTAGGAGAGGCTTTCTTTGAAAGTTTGGCAGCGTCCTGTGGTAACGTTGCCCCACACATGTGCCCAACAGTGTGAGAATCAAGCTTTAATACACTCAGCAAACTGAAGAAGTACTCCAATTGCCAGTATCTTCTGGAGTAGACTTGCACAACATATGCCTTGCTGAAGTCAAAGAAAACAGGAATGGAACGTAGATGTTGCTTCCATCCATGAGAAATTGTGACAACCGTAGACATTGATCAGTGGTGCAGACTCTTACCGAAATCTGCCTGACATGGTCTGAGAATCTTGTGATCCTCTAACCAACCTGGACAAACAATAAGTCTCTCCAAGGTTTTGATGATGGTGGAAGTTAGGGTAATTGGGCGGTAGCTTCCAATGTGTTGAGGGTCCATACCCTTTTTGTGGTATGGGATGATCTGCACTGTGCACCAGGCTTGGGGCACCATTGGATGGTCCAGCTGCCAAGTAGTTCAGTATCTCTAGGACAATTATGTCAGGACCAGCAGCTTTGCCGAGTTTGTCAGTTGTGAATTGAAACTCAAGTGATTGTCGAGGGGCACCATGTACTCTGCGAGCATTTTTACGAAGCCCTTGTACAGTCCTCACGCTCACCTAGTCATTCTTGCATCAACTCACTCTGGCATATTCAATACCAAAGGCCTTGGCTGTTCTTTTCATAATGGTGGTCTGTAAAGAGATTTGACCACAGTCCACGCTTGCTTTGTGTCCCTGGTATCAAATATCTTTTTGAGATAGAGATGCCAGGGTGCGCGCTTCGCGTCTGCTGTCATCTCAGCCACCTCTCGGCATAATTGCAGAAGTGAACCTCTTATTGTTCAAGCTGTTGCTTTTTTATCTGACATTACTACAAGCCTCACATTGAGTCACCTGATATTAGAAGATAATTTGCCCTGTTTTCACAGGAAAAGAAGAGACAGAAGAGTCACTCTGTGCATTATTGATGAAAGGTTGAGACCATTTCAGTAGTGTGAGTGAATTTGATCAGTGTTTGCGAATACACTTGACCAGTACGTGTGTAAGCTTTTGGAATAGGTAATGAAACTATTTCAGTACTGTTAATAAGTCGTGTACTGTAAATAAGCAAGTTTGACCTTCTTATACGAACATATGAGCAGCACGTGTGTAAGCTTTTGACGAGTGTTTTCTTTCACTCCTGTGTATGAGAGCATTTCAGGTGCAAGTGTGAGAGCCAATCCTGAAATATGGCCCAGGCAGCCATTAATGTTGAGTTTGTGACACATTTTTTTTTACTTTTCATAATCATTCACGGTTAATGGATCACTTAACCATCTGGATAGTCTGGGTATTACTGTGTAAACACTCTGGACAGTTTTCTTCACTCCTGACGGTTCCTGGCCTGTCTTTAGGTTGTGGCCATTCCCTCATATTGTCAGCCCAATTTGGCCTTCCCCACCTCCTGCCCCTGGAGAATGATATTTGCCAGAACTGAGGATGTTGTGATGTGACCATACCAGTGCAGTTTTTGTCAACAGTCCTTCATAGGGTCTAATGTAACCTCTTCTGGTGTGATGGACTATTTTGTTTGTTACATTGGCTATGTAGCTGATGCCTCAAAGTTTCCTATAGCATCACATCTCAATGGCATATATTTTCCTTTCCAGTTTTGTGAGAGTCCATGTCTCACAAGCCTAGATCAACATGTAAGTAACCAGCGTTTGGATGAGTTTGATTTTTTAATTGACTGCAATGTTCTTGCCTCTCCGGATGTCTGGCAAGTGTGGCTGGGGTTTGAGTTCTCCTGACCATGATTCTGGTTCTGCCCCTTGATCTTATATGACAGCTCCAAGATATTACAATTTGGTGACAGGTTCAAGCTATTGGTAGTTGATAGTAATTTATGTGTGTATGCCCGGGTGAGTGATGATCATTACTTTTGTTTCTTTTGTGCTGATTTCTATCTCACACTGGGTTGATGCTTTGTCCAGGCGATTGACCAGATCTCTGATACCATCTAACAGTACCCCACTGTTGGCGCACTGTGTTAAAAGGCACAGTCTCTGTAGCTGGCTCTAGTTCCGTACTCAACACATACACAGGCGCACCACACGACAAGGCGCGAGATCTGTGCGCCTTATGGTCCATAACATGCAATATAAATATGTTTCTTCATTTCGGACATGTGCTAAAAAATATGAAATAAATGTTCCTTTTGAAAAGCACCAAATTGCTTTATTTGGCTGCCTTTGAACTATGAATATTTTTTCATGAATCAGCAAGTTGTTAAATGCATCAAAGGAAGATTAAAGGATATGTGTTTTTTTGAACATGTCCAAAGGATATTTCCTCTATTTTCCTATCCGGACTTTTCTCAGCATATGTGCTTGTCAAAAATACAGACATTATCGTGAGCAACGGTCACTTTTCGTTTACAGTCATGATGGGCTGCAAATGTACATGCGAAGGACTACTGGCATTTCAATTATTTATTTGGCTGTCACTGTCAATGTGTCTATTTTAAATATGAAAAAAATGGTTTTCCAATGTTTATTTATTCTTTGAAAAAAACAATAAAGAAATCATAATAACGAGAAAGATGCGTTGGATAAATGTCGAGATTAAACTAATAAAAAATCCGACATCATGGATCACTAACTTCAGCTGGGAAAGTAATTACTGAAGTGTAAGAAAGAAATACCTAATGCAAATTCTAACATAAGAAAAATATGACATGGTATTATGATTGTCACTCTGTAAATAACAGCGGAACTCAGAAACATTTCAAAATGTCAGCAGCTGCGTGAGGGCTGAGCTTTCATTGTTTCTCACATTCCGTATTTAATATCTTTATAGGTGAATTTCAAGTTGATGTGAATTCTACACGTTTCACTGCTGAGTGCTCTTCTACATTGGAACGTGTGATCTTTCATGCGCTCTTATGGTGGTTCTGGACGCAAGCAAAGAACGACATGCGAATTTTGTCGCGTGCGGGTGTAAATCGTCGCTTTTGTGCCGTAATCAAGTGCGATCAGAGGTGGTCGATTACATTTGCCTCCCACCTAATTGCCTTTATGTCGTAATGAGACTCCATTACTGCCCTATATTGAACAATAAATTTATTCTCAAGAGATTTTCTTGGTTGGGCCGATATGAATTCGAATGTTAATAGAAAGACAGAAACCCCCTCGCTACTTTGCGTTTTGGTTATCGCTGGTTCCCTGCTTTACAGATTTGAAATTTAATTGTCTTTATTTTCATTTCTATCAAAGTATTGTGCATTATGCTCTGAATAGAAATCAGACAGCAATTGCTATCACCGAGGCAGGTCATGAATGGCTTTGTGTGTTGGGTGGGCGTGCCTGTTTGGCTTGTGTAAGCTGTCAGTCAAACAGTGGAGCGGGCGGACAAGTCAATGTGTTCCTGAGCAGGGCTACATCTGAGCTAGTATTTTAGCGGCTTGTTACATTGAAAAGTAATTCATTGACTAAATCGGAGTCTATCTATCTATCTATCTATCTATCTATCTATCTATCTATCTATCTATCTATCTATCTATCTATCTATCTATCTATCTGTCTATCTGTCTGTCTGTCTGTCTGTCTGTCTGTCTGTCTGTCTGTCTGTCTGTCTGTCTGTCTGTCTGTCTGTCTGTCTGTCTGTCTGTCTGTCTGTCTGTCTATCTATCTATCTATCTATCTATCTATCTATCTATCTATCTATCTATCTATCTATCTATCTATCTATCTATCTATCTATCTATGATACTTACCCTACTTACCTACTATTTAGAGGTCCAAACCTTTCAAAAAATAAACAGTCTTATAATAATAATTTGAAACTACAGGTATCAACATTATTGTTAAGTTGTTTTTCTCATAAAATAGGAGGGATCATTCATTTATATAACAACTCTCTGATATTACTTTTTGGGCAGGCTGGAACGTAGAAAAAAAGTCCAAGACTCCACAGTCACCTTATGTTTGCACGCAAAGATTGTTCTATAGTTTATACAACCATCAGCAGTTCTTTTGCAGCTTTTTTAATCACGATCCGGAATCCTCTCAAATCGCATTTTGAATACAACTTGGCTCGTGGGCAGTCTGGCTCGACCAAACCTGCAAAAGCAAAACCAACCTCATTGCTATTGGCGCTTCCTGCTGCCAAATGGCCTTTAATTATTCCGCTGAATAAATTACCTATAAAGTCGAGAGAGCGGAATCATGGCATGCCAGGAGGGAGGCGGCCTGACGGCTTCAAAGGGCCAGAACCTGCCCAGATCCTGCGGGCTACCTTCCACTTAACAAGTCGCTAGCCATATATGTCTCGGCTTTCGTAATCCTGTTTTAAATGTCAGGAGGTTGCGAGCTCCCCGAGTGCAGGCCCCCGATATTGAATAGATCTGGCTTTTAATTCAGCCTTTGTGGCTTTAGCGGCTTTCGCTGGGAATTAAGGGAATAGAGGTTGAGGGAGAGGTCAACGTCTCAGGCAATCAAAGATGAATTTCGTTTATCCTAACGCGCCGTCGATGAGCAAACACTCTCGACGCCTTTGAATTAATGACTCTGCCTACGGACCATTTTATTGTCGGAATTAAGGCTTCGATGCAGGGCAATGCAATGCACTGCTTTATACATTCATTTTAGATGTTTGGAAGTTTCAAGTGGCCTGTAAACCTGGTGACCCAGCATCATGCTGTCAGGGGGCCTCTGGCTCACATGATGGCAACCATGCATCCTGAGCTGCATGGAACATATACCAACTCCTTGCAGGGAAGCTGGTAGCTAGAATTGAACCTGGGACCTTTGAACTGCGAGGCAGTCGTGGTCATCCACCGTGCAGTCTTACTTTGTCAATATCTGACCAATGATGTAAATCGGTGCTGATCAGTGTTTGGATTAACAGCGTTATTATTACGTAAAGTATTTTTTCTTCACAAATGGGTATTCTGACTAATTATTTTTTCCACCATTATGCCGTTACATTACTGTCAGTCAAAAGCAATGCGTTACTTTAAATAGAATCAGACGAAGCGTGTTGGCACTTTATATTGTACTGTTTCCTTTTGTTACAGTACAGTAGTACAGGTCTACTTGAGCAGTTGTCTGACTAGAGATTATGATTTATTCCATAGAGTAAAAGTCACTTTATATTATTTTACAGTTGACTTTTGTTGTGAACAAAATACTTTAAGTACAGTTGAATACACTCACTTTGTATAGTTTACTGCTGCTTGATATTTTACGATATTGTTTACTGTTTATATTTGCTGCGCTTCAAGTGAAGGATAAGTTTGTTGCTGGTAACGTGCAATAAATATTACAAGATTCTACAGCACAATTAAATGTCCATTCTTGTCTTTTCAACTAACTCAACTTCTTTTTGAGTAACAGAAATAGTTACTTTCCCTGGTAACAAGTTACTTTTACCATAGAGTAATTTGGTTACGAACGAAGTTACATTTTGGGTGAAGTAGTGAGTAACAATAAGGAATTACTTTTTTAATGTAACGTGCTTAAAACTGGTGCTGATGCAATATAAACCCTGAGCAAAGTACCCTCTCTCCCATTCAGCAAAACAGCAATCACTTTGACACCCCCTTCCCATCTTTCTTTTAACCGTCAGCTCTCTTGTTAAGCCATTCAGCACGGTGGGCTTGATTACAAAGTTTATTAGCAGCCGGTAGCGGCAGACACGGCAGCTACGCCATCCACGCGTGCCTTCGGGCAACAGTTTGGTAATAGGATTTCAATGAATTTTGCTCCTCAGTGCAGTCATTCCCTCGCTGCTCAAGTGACATTTCCTCATTCCGCATCGTGCAAACGTCACCCTACATCGCCAACAAGCCCGTCATTTTTTGTTTGTTTCTTACACCGAGACACCCCATTTATTTTCAGCTGAAATTATACGGGAGAATGAGGTGGCATATTATAGAGCAGGGGTCGGGAACATATGGCTCGCGAGCCATATATGGCTCTTTCTATGAATATCTATGGCTCAGAGACAAATATGATTGCATGCAAAATTTCTCCATCTTGTTCGAAACTTGAGTTGTTCATCCTATTAAGGTACACGCAAATCCAATCCAAAGCTAAGTATCCAATGTTACTTCGCAGTATATATAGGGCACGTTTTTCACTACAATTTACAGTCAAGGTGTCACACAAAAAAGGGCGGAAAAAACTCGTTTTGGCTGTACAACGCTAAAGAATCCTTTATATAAAAGTTCACTATATAATCTGTGTTCAGTGTTCAGATACCTTATGATGAATCCACAGAACACACTGTAAATACGCCAAAACACCGGAAGAGATCTTTTGATTGGGTGAGTGGGAGGGATGGGTGGAGCCATGCAAAAAGCGCAAGCACTCCCTCCCATCTCTCGCCCTACGCCATCTGCGCCAAAAGTGAGCTCATCAGGCTCCCTATTTGCAGAATGTTGTGACGTTTTTACACAATAACTGCTTGCATCTGGTTTTGAAACCAATATGTATGAAAAAAAAGGGTCAAAAGGAGTTTAACCGATCTTGAGTAATTGCAAGAAAGAGACAAGTTTAAAGTGGTATGTTTGTTGATTTTGGGACAGGGGCTCTGGCATTATTCTCTTTTCATATTTTTTATCAAATCATCAAAAATAAATGTGCTGAAGACTAAGCTTTTGTCTGGGGTGCGGGTTAAGCAATTTTGTAAATTTGTCTCATAATATATGGTGTGGCTCTTTCCCAAAATGAAATTAATATTTTTTGCTTTTATGGCTCTTTGAGTCAAAAAGGTTCCCGACCCCTGTTATAGAGGAAAGCAATAATACGAAACATATCTTTAAAATTTTCAAGCAGGTTGAGGCTGTGTTTGGATTTGGGTGCGGATTTAGGTCGGATTAGGCGGCAGGCGTTCACTTTGTCGCCATTCTTGCACGCAATGGCCAGTCTCAGGCACATTACTTTAATAAAAATAATTAGCTATAGGTACTTACTACTTTGTCCGAAAAGGAACGTGCGTTAATAACTAAATTACTCTCCAGTAAAAGTAACTAGTTACCAGAGAAAGTAACTATTTCGGTTACTTTGAAAAAAGTTGTGTGTCGAAATAATTTAACATTTTATGAGCAATGTTCGAGTCAGTTGAATAATGAACAGACCAGTAATTGTGTTGTAGTACTTTGTAATAATTATTGTAACTCACCTGCAACAGATTTATTCTACACGTAAAGTGCAACAAATAAACAGTAAACAATAAAATCAAATAAAAAATCAGCAGTAAACAATATGAAGTGAGTTTAATAAATTAAATAGAAAAATAAAGTTAAAGAAATATATATAAAAAATACAATAATACAATAAAAGGGAAGAAAAGGAAGAAAACGAAAAAAAAACTACACTTTCATCACATTAACATTGAAAAACACAGGAAATAAAATTCACAAATTTACATAAAAAAGATCAATTACAAAACAATTGTATTCTTTTTTATGCTCAACAAAGTTAAAAGACAACAAACACAAAATTCACCAAAAATGGGCTGCATTGGCTCAGGAGGTCAAGCGCTCATCTTGGGATCAAGATGTCGCCGGTTCGATTCCCAGCTCCTCCGTGTTATATGTTGAAGTGTCCATGGGCAAGACACTGAATCCCCAATGCCCCCGATAACAAGTAGTTGCCTTGCATGGCTGACGCTGCTATCGGTTAGTTAGCGTGTAAAAGGGAAAAGTGTGAAGCATATTGTAAAGTGCTTTGGGAGGTCTTCATTGACTTGAAAAGCGCTATATAAATGCTGACCATTTACATGACTGACTCATTGGGCACAACTGGTGCTCATTATCTGTGTCTACACAAGGACAGCTTTGACTGACTTTCTTTGTAGGATTGTTTGATGTTCATGCCCGGCCTTACATCCCTCAAAAACGCCCACTATGCCTCGTTGCTTTAGTAAGACTATTTATTTCAGCCTTGCCTTTATATGGACTGTTTTTGTTACAATATTTTCTATTCCCTTCCTCCTTAGAGAACCTTTCTTTACTTCTCTCATCCTTATAAAAGACTGTCAACCTGATGCATGTGTACGGACTTGAATCCTTTCGAACCCAAACCCTAACAATTCATGTGTTGATGATAAGCACCACCATCACTCTCTGGAATTTACCCACATTATGCAGAAGGTGTCCAGGACCAGCTCGGGGTGACGCAGAGGCACAACGCAGAAGCAAGTACTGAGGCAAAAATTTGCAGTTTATTCACTCCAGGTTTGGTACACAGGTTGGGCAAAACAATCGAGTCAACAGTATCTTGATTACCAGAGGCAGTCGTCGTGGTCCAGGGGCAGGCAAGGTGTCGGTGGACTGCTAGACTCACATTAGCAAAAGCGACGGTCCAAATGTTTGGCTGGCAGAATTCATGGTTGGGGATGGTGTAATGCTAGTCCGTAGCCTGTACACCCCTTTGAAACCTCTTGTGATTAAGGGCTATCAAAATAAACATGACTTGAAAATAGAATAGTCTACTCTGAGTTCTGCTTCTCTGTATGTTTTCTCTCCCTAACTTGTGCTTACATTATTTGGTCACTCACTTCCGGATGCAAATTTCCTCCTCACAGCTGTTTTACTTGTCCTGATTTTTCACTTCCCTTTATAAGTACGTAGTCCCCTTTGATTCTATGCAAGTTTATTTCTCGTCACACACCAAGCACTCTTGTTTTAGCTCTTTGTTATTCCAGTGTCCCCCAGGAAATGCATTGTCAATCATCTTCAACACATACTAAAGTGGAGTATTTCATTATTATTTCAACATGGCGGCGCATGGATGCATGCATGCGGCTAGGTGCTCTCAAGCTAATCTTCTATTTATTGCCGTTCTCTTGTCTTTTTTGTTTTCACTTTTGGACACATGTGTGGCCAAAGATACTTACAGTAGGGACGAACTTATTCGTTTGGGTGGGCGTCTAAATTTCGACTTTTCGGGCACTTTTTATACCGCCTATGATATACCGAGCGAACTTCAAAGAGATCCGGCATCCTTGTGGACAGCTATTCCTTCTAATAAACGACGACAACGGCGCCGTAAGGACAGAAAACAGAAGCGTGGTTGCCGTGCAGGTAGATGTGTGAAGCGTGCGAAGTCTAAGGAGCAAGAAGGACGCGAGGATGTAACTAATTCCACCATTCATTCCTCGCCGGACAACCGAAGCTTTACACTCAGCGCACACGAAAAGCCACAACGGCGGCATCTTTTGAAGATCTCTACAAAGACTACAAAGACTTCAGCTAAGTCAAATGATTGAGCAAAGCTAAAATTTGGTCTTTTAAATATTAGATCGCTTGCTCCTAAAGCTTTACTTGTTGATAACATTATTCGTGATTATTAACTTAACTGTATGGGTCTTTGTGAAACTTGGTTACGCCCGGATGAGTATTTAGCGCTAAATTATGCTTCACCCCCTCACTACGCGAGTAGCCATGTAGCACGCACGTTGAAAAAGGGTGGAGGTGTCGCGCTCATTTCTGAAAAATCGCTCAAATTTAATCCTCGTACCTCTAATAATTACAAGGCGTTTGAGGCTCTTGTGATGCGGTCCTCTCTATTGTCAATTTATGTAATCTATCGCGCACCTGGGCCATACACAACTTTCTTAGACGAATTTGCTGAACTTTTGTCTGAACTAGTAACCTATGCAGACAAAATTATAATTATGGGGGACTTTAACATTCATATGAACTCCCCACTCAGTTCACTTACTATTGCGTTTAGGTATGCATTTGGTTTTAATCAACTGGTTGATTTGCCAAACCATAAAGATGGGAACACGCTAGACTTGATTCTGACTCGAGGAGTTTTAACCTCAAACATTATGGTGTTACCGTGTACTACCGTTATCTTGGATCATTATTTAGTTACATTTGAGGTGCTAGCTAAATGTAGTGTTAAAAAAGCTGAAGGATTTAGTGGACGCAATATAAGCACTGGCACAGTTTCTGAGCTCTTTGAACTCCTTCCTGGAGCAGTTGCGTCCTTTCCTTCATACAATGGCTCGATTGACTCATTCATGTTCAATACCACCCTGACTAGTGTCCTGGATTCAATAGCGCCCATAAAGCTAAAATCACGTCCTAAAAGATGCACGCCTTGGTTTACTGATGAAACTAGAACCCTTAAACAAGAATGCAGGAAATTGGAAAGAAAATGGCGCGCTACCAAGCTTGAGGTTTTCCATCAAACCTGGTGTGACAGCTTGTTAAAGTATAAAGCGGCCCTTGCCTCTGCAAAATCGGGCTACCTTTGGAAGGTGATTGCGTCTCATAAGAACAATCCCAAAGCCCTTTTTGACACTGTAGCATCGCTTACAAGGCAACAGACTATCGCAGATAGTTCGACGCACTCTGCTCATGACTTAATGGTCTTCTTTACTAAGAAGATTCAATGCATACAGGAAGAAATTGCTAAAGAAATTATTAATACCACACATATTAAAGGGCTGAAATCTACAGATGCACGACAGGGTGGCTGTCCTGGGAAATTGTCCGGTTTTAGTGAACTGTCACTTGATGATCTCAAATAGGTGGTGAATGCGGCCAAACCGACAACTTGCCAGTTCGACCCGCTCCCAGGTTCACTTATTAAAAGTCTTTTTAGCGTCCTTGGACCTTCAATTCTAAATATTATAAACATATCACTCTCCTCAGGTGTAGTTCCAGCAGCTTTTAAGTCCGCCGTTATTAAACCCACACTGAAACGACCCAACCTTGATCCAGAAATCTTAAGTAATTATAGACCTGTGTCAAACCTACCTTTCCTCTCTAAAGTACTTGAAAAAGTAGTGGCACAGCAGCTGAATGTTTTTATATCCGAGAATAACCTTTTTGAATCCATGCAATCAGGGTTCAGGGCTAACCACTCTACTGAGACAGCTCTGATCAAGGTAACAAATGATCTCCTACTGGCAATGGATTCTGGCGCTTCATCACTCTTGCTGCTGCTGGATCTTAGGGGCCGGTCACACAGCCGTTTGCGGCTGAATCACGGCTAAAATTTTGCGTTTTTTTTTTTTTCGTGGTTGCCCGCGATGGAAAATGCGCAAACTTGGCCAACCCGCTGTTCATCGGTGGTATGCCCGCAAAACAGACGCCGGCGACTGTTCCGCTTCCTCATCGCGTCATTTCTGCGTCATTTTCTCGTGTGGACCACGGGTATAAAAGCTCCCGAGCTGGTGTTGTGCCCAAATCCGACTCCTACGCAACACCCCCACCCCCACCCCCTCGTGTGAACGCATTCTGCTGCGATCGCTTTTGACTTTTTCATCCGCGTTAACAAACGCATTTTGTAGAATACGATCGCACTTTATTGTTTAAATAAATGCGTTATATAGACTAGAATCTCCCAATTGTTATAATTAGCTCGCTTTATTGTTTTAATAAGCGTTTTATATAGAATACGATCACTTTTGTTGGAAGCGCAGCAGAATGCGCGTTCACGCGAGGGGGGGAGGATTTACCGTTCGATTACGTTCACAACAAAAACAAAGACGGAATGGTTTAAGTTGTATTACATTCCCAACAAATGCAAGACGAAGTGGTTTTGGTTATATGTTCGCCATTACATTCCCTAAAACGAGGTAAAAGTGGTTGTAGTAGCGAGGGGATGCAAATCTCGGCAGGGATGCATTTCTTGGATAACAACGGGCTGTAGAAATCATAACCACTCAAGACACAGTCCCGTGAAGATCAAGATTTCAAGCTATGGCATAATTTTTATTTTATTATCTTGAAAAGAAATGTCAAGAAATAAAAATGGATTAAGACGAGGTCACTACGCTGACGGGGATCCATGTTCACCCCCTTGACGTCTCGAGCACAACTGACGTGTGCTCGGAAAATCACGCTGTATATACGCGGAGAAAGGCGTTTGACTGTCACACGTGTAACACGCTAATTTCACGTAATAACACCGCGATACAGGCGCAGAACATGCTATTACCATGTTCCACCCACGATTACCCGCTGAAATTTCCCGTCCTACCCATGCGTAACCACGCCCTGGCCACGGCCAGAGCACGTCGTTTCGCGTCATTTCCGCGTCATTACCTCGTGTTGAGGTAATGACCTCGGTTTAACACGTGCTCAAACTTTTGAGCAGCTCAAAACTTTTTCGCGCGGCCAACCGCGTGTGAATTTCCGACCGCGCGTAAAGCTCTGCTGTATCTCGTCTATATGGCGGTCTCAAAACGTCCAACGGCGCCCAACAGTGTCTGCTTCACGGCCAGAAATTTCTGGCCGTGGTTCAGCCTCGATACGCTCGTGAAAGGCTGTGTACCCGTGCTCTGAAGAATTGAGCAGCGCAAAACTTTTTCGCGCTGCCACCCGCGCGCGAATTTCCGACTGCGTGTTAAGCACCGCTGTATCTCGTCTGTATGGCGATCTCAAAGCGTCCAATAGCGTCCGCCTCACAGGCAGAAATTTCTGGCCATGATTCAGCCGCAAATGTCTGTGTGACCGGCCCCTTAGTGCTGCTTTTGACACAGTGCACCACAATTTCCTACTAGAACGGTAGGAAAAATGGATTGGTCTCTCAGGAACCGTCCTCTCGTGGTTCAGATCCTACCTCTCAGATAGGACGCACTGTGTTAAATATGGTGAAATGACATCTGAGCCCTTTAATGTTACCTGCGGTGTTCCGCAGGGTTCAGTGCTTGGCCCCCTTCTTTTTAGCATTTACATGCTTCCATTAGGTGATATTATTCGCAAGTACAATATTAGCTTCCACTGCTACGCAGACGACACTCAACTATATCTTCCGTTGGAGGAATCTCCCGCACTAAACTGTGGAAATTTGGAGGCCTGCCTCATTGAGATAAAAGAGTGAATGTCACTCAATTTCTTGCGTCTTAACTCTGAAAAGACCGAAATGTTAGTCATTGGTCCAACTAATCTGACTTATTCTCAAAAACTGCTGTGAACATTGACAAATGTCACATCACACAGAGTGACTCAGTTAAAAATTTAGGTGTCATATTTGACCCTGATCTATCCTTTGAAATGCATGTAAAGAAAATTACTAGAACCGCTTTCTTCCATCTTCGTAACATTGCTAAAATCCGTTCTATACTGTCTCAGTCTGATGCGGAAATTATAATTCATGCATTTGTAACCTCCCATCTCGATTACTGTAATGCACTACTCTCTGGTCTCCCGAAGTCTAGAATCAAGTCTCTTCAGCTGGTACAAAATGCCGCAGCGAGGCTATTAACTAGGACAAAAAAGTACGATCACATAACACCGATTTTGGCTAACCTGCATTGGCTCCCAGTAGCCATAGATGTGATTTCAAGGTTCTCTTAATATTATAAAAAATCATACATGGACTTGCTCCCTCTTATCTTTCAGATCTGATTTGCCCCTATGTCCCGGTCCAAAGCCTACGATCTGAGAGTGCCGATCTTCTGGTGATCCCAAGGGCAAAGAAGTGTTCTGCTGGTTCGAGAGCGTTCTCCATCCGGGCACCGGTGCTGTGGAATGCTCTTCCCCCTGAGATCCGATCTGCAACCTCAGTGGAAATGTTTAAATCTAAGTTTAAAACTCACTTCTACTCCATAGCATATGAATAACCTACTCTTCTCGTCGGCTGAAAAATAGTCTGTGTAATATAGTGTAATAATCTGTGAAGCCCTTTGAGACTCTTCGTGATTTAGGGCTATACAAATAAAAATGACTTCACTTGACTTGATTACCCGCTAATATATTATATATTTTTAAAAATCTATTCTTAATATAATATGCATAACACCTACTTTGTCTTAAGGTTTTATATATTCCAACCCTATGACATTAAAACGGCATAGATACTATTTTATAGACATATTAAAAACATAGATATTATTTTTCATGCGAAACACACTCTCCAGAATATGTCATGGTTCAGCACCTGAAGTCCCTCTCCTCCAACAGATGGCAGCATTACACCATTTTCCAGTCCCCCGTCTCCCTCTCCTGTCCAGGTTCTCCCAGTCAACCAATTGGCCAACCTCAACTCTAAACATAGAAGACCCCAACTCCCCCCCAGCCTTCATAGTTTGCTGATTTGTTTTAGAATAAATCTCACGACATTCAGTTGCCAAAATGACAAACTTCCCTTCCAAAGACTTTCTTCTTCAGTTCCCACCTTATCCCAAGATTCCACTGGTCTGTCCGACATCTCGTGACAGAATGTCATGGTTCACCCACTGCATTCCCTCTCCTTCTGTCATGAGATGTCGGACAGACCCAAATACAGGAGACAAGGGGATGTGATTAAACCACAACAAGGGGCGCTTATTCATCAAGAAGAAACAAATTTCACTATAAAGCAGGGAGTGTGGAACCGAAACTGCTGAGGAGGCGAAAGTTGAGAGGGGTTTTTGGGGTAGTGAAAATTGTGAAAAGGGGATTTGGGAGTACCTTTAGGAAGATGGTTGGAAAGGAAGGTCTTGAAATGAGGGGGGGACTGCTGAGGAGGGGCATGCCGAGGAGGAGAGATTTAGGACCGAAATTTGGGATGGCGCAGAACTTTAAAATAAGATATGGGAGTACCTTTAATAAGATGGCTGTGAGGAGGAAACTGAAAAATTGTCGTGAGGGGAGAATCTCGTCGCCTGGGCAAGTGAATGTCTTGACCAGTATTCAAAAACAAATCAGCAAAGTACAATGGGAGGCTTGAGTATCTATGCTAGGGGTTGTTTGATAATTGGGAGCACCTGGGCAGGAAAGGGGGACTGGAAATGGGGTAATATGGTCATCTCCCTCTTCACCACAAAGGCAAAGCTCTCGATCTACCGGTCGATCTACGTTCCTACCCTCACCTATGGTCATGAACTTTGGGTTATGACCGAAAGAACACGATCCCGGGTACAAGTGGGCGAAATGAGTTTCCTCCGCAGGGTGTCTGGGTTTTCTCTTAGAGATAAGGTGAGAAGCTCAGTCATCTGGCAGGGACTCTTTGTAGAGCCACTGCTCCTCCGCATTGAGAGGAGCCAGTTGAGGTGGCTAGGTCATCTGATAAGGATGCCTCCTGGATGCCTCCCTCGGCAGGTGTTCCGGGCAAGTCCCACCGGCAGCAGGCCCCAGGGGCGACCCAGGACACGCTGGAGAGACTATGTCTCTCAGCTGGCTTGGGAACGCCTCGGGATCCCGTCGGATGAGCTGGAGGAGGTGGCTGGGGATAGGGACGTCTGGGCTTCCCTTTTAAGGCTGCTGCCCCCACGACCAGACCCCGGATAAGCTGATGACAATGGATGGAAAGATGGATGGTCATCTCTTGGAGAGGGCGAAGGACTACAGGTGCTGAAACATGATAAAATATATTAAATAAAGGAAATATAATCTAAAGTGATCATTTCAGTGGTTTATTTGCACATAATGACTTATTTTCGCTTCAAAATAAAGCAGCCGTAGAAAAAAATACAACCCTGGGGCCGAGATTTTTTTCAGGTCATATATTTGAAAAAGTGGTATATTTAAAAAAAAACAAAAACAAATAGGCAAGCAAAAAACGATAGTCTAACGAGAAAAGAAAGTAGTAGGCTTGGAAGGTATTTATTTGTATAAACCTGACAGTATTCCAGTAAATCACGCTTATATATGAGAATCGTTTGAGCACAGAGTGAATAAAAATGGCTTAGACTAAAAGGGTTCATTGAAGTTTTAGCCTCAATTAACATGCTCAGTCTGTTAACACGGTTATTATTTCACATTAAGAGTATAGGAAATTGGAGCAAAGGTATGAAATATGCAGATACATTTGAAATTTGTTGTCAGGACGGCAACCGAATGACACCATCTAAATCCTAGACAATGTTCAAAGCGCTGAACAAAGAACATCAAAAGTGTGTGAAGAAACAAAAACACGTCTTGATTTAGCGGCAATGTCAGCATGTCAGCATCACAAAAGCTTTTTAAAGAGCGGAGCCATTAATGCTTGGTGATAACTACGCCACCCACGGAGGCTTCCTGGCGATGCGTCCAAATATTGTGCTGCCACCATTGATAGACGATAATGAAATGGGTAATTATGCAACCGCACACTTCACACTGATGCTAAGCTTGTCAACAGACCGAATCCGTGATCAGTCACCGCCTCCTCTGACACCCCCCCCCCCCCCCCCCACCGTGAGACGCGTTCCTCTAATGGAATCAAAGGAAGACACAGCAAAGCCTCAAAGAATAGGAACCGGCTGTCTGCAGATATTTACCATCACTTTCCAATGCAGTATGTCCTGTGAGAGCACTGTACATGTTCACAGCACAATGGAGAAAGTTTTTTCAGAAAATGCTGTTTGCACCGCTTATGCTTTCATGAGTGTATCGACATTTCGTTCTGTGTGCATGGCTACAAAGAATGACGATAAAAGTAAATTCTAAATTCTAATTCTAATGTACTTGGATTGGATCGATACTATTGTTTTAACATCGATTCTGTCTTTCGATTTTAACTATCGCTATAATTAAAGGGTTAGCCCAGGATTTTTCATTTAGATTCAAGGCTTTAAAAAAAAAAAAAAAGAACACATCCAATTAAATTCAAGCTCAATCTCAGACCTATTCTGGCATACTAACATGGGAGGCGGGCGCCGAGTTGGGACAAACCCCAGCACCCGACACCACCTGGCCGCGATGGCTGAACTTTCAAGCCTTGCGCCAAGGGGCATGGACATTATTGCGCACATTACTTTAATAAAATAATTAGATACTCAATACTTCTTACAAAAAGTAACTGAGTTAGTAACTAGTTACTTTATCATAAAAGTAATTAGTTACCAGGGAAGATGAATGATTTCCGTTACTTTAAAAAGAAATAGAAATCTTCTGAGCGGTATTTAAATCAGTTTAATAATAAAGAACAGAGAGGTAGTTATGTTACATAACCTTTTAATATTCATTGCACCCCACAGGCAACATATTTATTGTACACTTGAAGTGAAACAAAAACAAACGGTAAACAATATATCAAAATAACAATCAGCAGTAAATGATATGAAGTGAGTTTGATAAAATAAATCTAACTCTTACCACCCGAGTCAAGTAGACATAGCTGACTGTACTTCTAGGATTTCGTTCACAACAAAGGTGAAATGTAAAACAATATATAGTGATTTTCACTCTACAGAATAAATCACAATCTCTAGTCATGCAACTGCTCAAAAAGACATGTGGTACTGCATTTCAAGTATTAAAAGTGTAAACTCTAACAACCTGAGACACTGGTCAATTAGAAAAAGGCAACTACACTTTCAATGTTTTGGTCACAATAAAAGTCAACAGTAAAACTACATAAAGTGGGTATCAAATCTCTATGAGATATTATGTGCTTAATAGTACAAGAACTACATTACCCGTAAAACCACATTGTTACTGAGCATTCGCGATGTCTCCCCTGATGTTTAAAGTTGTATGTAATGGTTTACTTGTAGGGGAGACAAAAGTGAACACTTGTCCACTCAACATGTCTCAGTTTATTTAAAGTAAACACCTGTGCAGTCCTTTGAGACATTTTAGTGATTAAGGGCTATATAAATACATGTGACTTGACTTGACTTGCTTTTGTCTGTCAATAATGGTAACGCCAGAAAATACAATTAGTTAGAATACCCTGTTACTGAAAAGCAAAATTCTATTTTTATGTAACATCATCATTCCTAATGTCGTTATTCAAAACAGCATTATTCATAATGTCGTTTATCATAACGTCGTTATTCCGACACCCATTGCGTAGCCGGTGGCTGAGGTTTGATTTGCAAGGGTGGCAGGTTCGTGCTGTTGCCCCCGACCCTTCCATGGACAGATGTTTCTCTCATATGGAAAAAGTCGGTGGCAGCCAATTTTGACTCTTTTATGAAGGCCTGCAGAAAATTTAGATCTCGTATAGGCATAGGAAATATCAAAAGAAAGCTTCAATCTTCATCTTTCATTCGGAAAAAAGTATGGCTGCAGCTTTTAGCATAGTTTAAGAACCAATAATTGAACATTGCTAAGTGATTTATTTTTATGCGCCATTATTAAGCGCAATGGTGCACAATCCTTGATATCTGGAGGAAATTCAATTCAATCAAGAGGGGTCCAATTATTTAATAATCATGAGAACTCCAAGCAAAAAGTATCTGTATCGGATTTCTACCGATAGATACAACCCTGTATTTACTTGAAATGTGCCCATAAGAACATCGCCCAAGTATCGCCCATTCTCAATGGAAACCGTCTGTCTGCAGATATTTACTATCACTTCTCCTATGCGGCATTTCCAAAACGTAGAAAGCTATTTTCAGAAAATCATGTTTGCACCACGCACCACCAAGCTTTCATGACATGCAAAGAGGATGAAATCGCAACAACTAAGCGTGCCTACGATCTCCAACAGACTCTGACATCAGCGTTACCTGAGGGATGGATGGACTGAGAGCTAATTATTCATCCGCCTATAACAATATGTAGCACTGGGCGCCGGATATAATTAAAGGTAACAGTTCCACGTGGGAGCGTGTCGCCTGAGAGCCGCAGTGACCCGTTAAACGGTGATGTCATCACGTAGATTCCACAGTCGAGCCTCTCTGAAACAGGGTCAGAGTGTATGTTTCGCTCCTTGATCCTTTTTTGCTGGCTTTAATCAATTTAATTAGCGCCAGTACACATTTCTTTTGAGTTTTAAGAGGCGCTGAGGGACTAGGTTATTTCTGGATACATTTTCAAAAAGTATGTACAGTACAGATTTTTGAACAAAATGTTAGATACAGTAATCCCTCGCTACGGTTTGCCTTTTACGGTTTCGCTACCTCAAGGATCTGCACTGTGCATCGCGTTCTGCATTATGATTGGCTAAACAGTCCCCCCGCTCATTATTATTACAGTATGTATTTGTAAAATAAATGAATGAAACGTTTATAAAGTCCTGCAATAGTCAAAACCCACAAGAAGAAACATGCATTCATTAGATATCAGTAACATATGATATATATGACTGTAAAAACACAACAGTTTTTGGCCTGGGGATGAGCAACCAGCCTATCGCAGTTGCACATATAAAACCTTCCCCATTGCAGAACATGATGCATGACGTTGATATCAATGACAATAGAGACATTCAATTGAATTAAAAAAAGCCACAATACAGCGAGAGATTACCCTATGTACATTTTTTAAACAGATGATGTAGCCAGTAAATTGGGTTTGGTCTTTGGATTCTGTGTATTTATTTGTCTTTTAATTGTGAAACAAACAAAAGTTTCCACTTAACAGATTTTGACTGTTATAGGTCCTTTTTGGAGGAAATCCCCTGAAAATAAGGAATTGCTTTAATAAATAAAACCAAATTTTATGATGTCGATATCATTGCTAAATTAAACATGCAACTGAAACAAATAGGGAGATAAATACTTAAGGAAATAAGTATGATGCTAGTCCCCTCCAATTCTACACTAATGTGTTATTGCACGTCCATTACAGTAGGGAGCAATGGAGTTCTATTGGAAGGAAAATCACACACCCCAAAAAGTGAGCAAGACAATCCTCTTTTCAAGTAATATTTTTTGTTCCTTTGGCGGACAATTTTGCTCATTTTAAATACACCTTTGTTGTAATTTGTGGGTTTTTAATGAACTATTTTGGGGTAAATTGAGAGAAATAAACATCAAATCACGATTATTATTTGCCGTCTTCTATATCAGATAGAAGTAATCTGATACTGCTCAAAACATCAAAACAATCTGATATTGGAGATGATGACTTTTCTCATTTCTTTGTTTCTTTCCTTGAAAATCTTACTAAAAATGTTAAAAGAGGAGAAAAACAACCCTTATAATTTGCTGTTTCATCACTAATTAAAAATAGAGATTTTATTTTTCAGCATAAAAGCAGAATAGTGAGTTGGCCCATAATGCATTAAAGTGGAGATCAACCAAGATCATTTCCTAAGGATAGTCATTTTTTTTATAGGAATTAAGCAGCATGTTTATCTATAGTGTGTTGTTAGAAAATAAATTGAGAAGCAAAATCCAACTAATCTGGGGTGGTCATTTTGAGAATTGAGTTCAGGACACGATTACATTGAAGTTGCCCTGGGTTCCGTTGTACACCAATCACGGTTGATCTGCTTTCTGAAGCATAGCTTTTACTGCTCATTATTATGTTATTTCTCAGGAACATTTCAATCTTATTTTCTACCCTACAGTGAACTGCCACAGTTGTATCGATTCATGTGTAGTGTTAGTCCATGCTTCTGGCAAGTCACGTACAAGCACCACTTGCACTGGGTTAAAAGATCCCAGTCAGTCTATTATCTTCATGTAAATGGCTGCCAACCAGTTAGGTGTGTCCCCTGCTCACTGCCCGAAGACCGCTGGGATGGGCTCCAGCACCCCTGTGACCCTACTGATGATAAGTGGTGCAGATGATGAATGAATGAATGTAAGATAATGCGCAAAATGGGGAAAAATAAAACAAAAAAGACCAAATTTAAACAAATAAAAAAGAAGGAAATAAATAAAATAAAACAGGCAAAGAGAGAGAGAAGAAGAAAAAGCAAAAAAAATAGTAGTAAAAAATAAGAATAAAGAAACAAAAGAAGAAAATTAAAAGAAAAATATAAAAGATAAAGAAAAAAGCAGGAAAAAAGAAAAAGGGCAAAAAGCAAGAAAGAAAATGAAACAAAAGAAGAAAAAAGTCAAGTAACTGGAATTCCTGCGTGACACAACAAAATTTCAAATAATTACTTCACATTGCATTGACAGAGGGCAGCACGGCGGTACAGTGGTTGGTGCGTGTACGGCACAGTTCTGAGGTCATGAGATCGAACCTCCTGTGTGGAGTTTGCATGTTCTCCCCGTGTTTGCGTGGGTTTCCGCCGGGCACTTCGGTTTCCTCCCACATTCCAAAAACATGCATATCAGGTTAATTGGCCGGTCCAAATTGTCCCTAGGTGTGAATGAGCGAGCAAATTGTCTGTCCCTGCGTGCCCTGCGACTGGCTGGCAACCAGTTCAGGGTGTCCCCTGCTCACTGCCCAAAGATAGCTGGGATGGGCTCCAGTACCCCCGCAACCCTACTGAGGATAAGCGGTGCAGATAATGGATTGATGGATGGAAGCAACGACAGATAAACTACGGAATACAAGAATAGAAATATTTTTTAAATATTTTTCTCCAGCAACTAAAGAGTACAACTGAACAGGATCAGTGCCAGGAAGAAGTGTCGCCTTAAACAATTTACCTCAGATATCACTCAAAATCGATACAGTCCTGGAATGCAACAGCACATCATACCGTGCCTCAAAATTGAGACATTAAAACCATTATCACTCTATAATCCTGCAGAGCAAAGCAAATTTGAAGTCATTGAGCTACATTTTCGCCATTAAAAGTGACACAGTGATCATTATCTATCTGCTCTATTTCTTCAGGCTTACTGCCAAATCCTTTTTTCCTTTCCTTTCAGGTAGTAATTTTTTTTTAAACCTTGAGGCCATCTTTCCGAGTGATAAATGTATCAATGATAAAACCTTTTGAAAGTAACTTTTTAAATGATTTAAAACAAAAAAATGAAAAGATGAGAAACAGATCATACATCCTGCAATATATTTGTAATTTTACATATTATCATAAAGGGAAGTCAGTTGGGTGCACTTATACATGTTTTGGGGATCGTAGGAATCTGGAATTGACTGTATAAAAGAAAAAAAAGAAAAATAAAGAAGGTTCACGCCTATTATATTATATGCATTCTATTATATTTTGGGAAAGCGATCGTGCATTAATACGGCCACTTTAAGGTATTTATAAGTATTACTGGAATCCATACGTTGTGTTTGCACCACAAAGATGTAGACGGGACATTATTATTTAAAACCTCGTAGTGGTTAAAAAAAGTAATTCATTGAAGAATATAAATTTTGATTTGAATAATACGCAAAAATACATGAATTATCATATAAGCGTACATTTTTTTCGCAGGTCACGAAATTTCTTTTAAAATAAAGATCACCTAAAAGGAGCGTATTGATAGTCTACCATCTTGATGCTAAGGGTACCCCCAAAAACCAAAAACCTTGTGAATGGCCGGGCAGAACGAACTAGTAGAATAAATCGTTTGGTCTGGTCTCTTTGAGTCTCCGCAGTTTGTAATCCTGCTTGTGCTTTGTTGCACTTGTTTTAGGTTAAACTACAAAACACAGTGTCGTATAGTGATAAATAGTCCCTTGAAATAAAAATGTCTCGTTTCGCTCAAACAACACACACACACACACACACACACACACACACACACACACACACACACACACACACACACACACACACACACACACACACACACACACACACACACGCACACATTTGGTTTTTAAGAATGAGAACATGAATGAATAAATGAAAAAATGAATATAGTAAAATTCATCATAGAACCAATAAAAAAACATATTAATAAATCTTACCTGAATCACAAAGAAAAAATGGGGCCATATATTGTTTTTTGTTTACAATTTGTCAAAAAGTATTTCTGTAGTATTATAATACATTGAGCAAAATTGTATGCCATCTGCCATATTGGACTATGTTTCTTAGGTTTTTCTTATTTTTTCCCCATGCTCTAGAAAACAATTTTAAATGTATATAGTAAAATAAGAAAATATGATGCTTAACAACAATTGGCCCTATGGTTGGCTCCATGATATGTTGCAAATAAAAGACGATATTGTCATGAAACAGAACAGACTTAGGACCCAAACGCATGACGTTACCCACACAAGCCTTTTATTTTACGAGAAATGGGGAGTCATGCACATTAGGCAGCAATCTGGTGTGAAATGATAGGAAGCCAGAGGCCGAGGAGGTCGATACCAATTGCCCAAATCGATATCGGACAAATGGGGTCGATACCGGACAGGACAGGACAGACAGGATAGATAATGAAACAGGATATCGAAAATAAACAGGACAAACTAGACGGAAATGAAAACTGGAGAAAATAATAAACAGGACAAAAATAGACAGAAACAAAACTGGAAACCGAATTTAAACAGGATAAAATAAAGGGGAACAATACCAGACAGTAAATACCAAAATGAACAGGACCGAGTCGAAACCCACGTCTCGCGGGGCAGAAGTTCGTTGACGGGCTGAGCAAGAAAAATGAGAGTACTGAGCTTAAAAAGACAGAAAGCCAATCTGCCAATGAGCCGCAGCTGGCGCCACACGCGCGGGGACAATTGGGCGCCATGGCAACCGTGACAAATATGAGTCCATTCTTTAATTTGGCTCGCCTTAGTAGCTATTTCATTTGACTCACAGGGTCTCTCGAAAAAGCGCTGCTGGGCCATTATCCATTATCTGCACCGCTTATCCTCAGAGGGTTGTGAGGGTGCTGGAGCCCATCCCAGCTACCGGGCAGTGGGCAGGGGACACCCTGAACTAGTTGCCAGCCAGTTGCAGGCCACACAGAGACAAACAACTCACCCGCTCATTCACACTTAGGGACAATTTGGACAAGTTGATGTAATGGAGTAAAGGTCCTCACTTACTACCCACCCCTGGCCACAGGCCAATCAAAAGTTAATCACGGGCTGTAGGGCTGCTAAGCTATAATTAGTCACCATTTTACATTTATTTTGATTGACAGTGCCTTTTTACCCCTTACGAGCAGCTAGAATATAACTGCATTTGACTTCATTTTAAAGAAGTTGCATACTGGCCTGTTATATTAGTGTTGACTGACAAATCTACCAAGACCTTTACATATAAAAAGTTTTCATTCCCCTGGGAAATTAACTTTGTCTGTCCTCCATCTATCTGTTCCATGGTTTTGGACAAGCGACTCATCCCAAGTTGTCTCGCCTGACGTTCAATTCTGGGCAGTGAGTTCTGCTATTTTTCTTTCTTAGAAACAGCAGGGACCCAGAATTTTAGCTGCCAGTGTTGGGCCACTGTGGGACGGTATTGTCCAGATGCTTCTCTCACTCTTGTTCTCTTGTGCCATGAACCAAAAGCCCTTTCTGCCAGAAGGAAGTCACTGCTCTAATTTTTCCAGCACTATCTGTGTAGCTTTACATGTGTGTCATGACTGATCATGATTTTGTGTGATGAGTAAATATCTTGAATACCAAGAGTTTAGGGTTTCCCAAAATATGTGGCATGTCGTATTTCAGTGACTGGTGACATCGTACAGACACGTATTTGCTTCTTAACGGTCCGACAGCCCGCCAACGTTAAGGGGTTAGAAAAAAAATCTGTTTGGCAATACATTCAACTTTTATTTTAGTTTATGTCCAAAACTATTTAGGAATGTTAAAATGTAATACATGAGGAATATTTTTTGTTAAAGTTTACATATTACAGCCTGCGACCCTACTGAGGATAAGCGGTGCAGATAATGGATGGATGGATTAATATACCAGTATATAATAAAAGGATTGAAATAGTTCAGTTGATGTGGAATGAATCCAGAATGTATGACATTTTTGTTTTTTTAATTGCATTACAGAAAATAAAGAACCTTATCACAATATTCTAATTTTCTGAGACAGTCCAGTATATATATATATCGGAGCCATATCCCCTAGTGGGAGGTGGCTAGAGTCAAGAACACATTCCTGACTTTTTCTGGGAGATTGATGCAGAGGAGGGGCCCCCTCGAGCCCCCTTCCTCAACCCAACTGATTGGTTGGGAGTCATTAGGTGACCAAAACCCCCAATTCCAACCCCTAATGCCGAGCGCCAAGCAGGGAGGCAATTAGTACCAATGTTGTAAATCTTAGGTATGACTCGGCCAAGGCTTGAACCAACAAGGCCACCAAGCTGGTAAATAAATAAATAAATACATAAATAGAATATCATTTTGTTTAAACAACATCAAAATAAGGAAAAAAAACATGGGATTTTGAACTTGCAAGAAGACCTGGGAGAGATAAGGGGGATCTCCCCTAAGCCCCCTCTTTTTATTAAATCTCACAGATTTTACAAAAACAGATCAGTCCTAAAGGTTGTGGAAATCACATATAAGCAAAATAATTGGCTGATAGCGACGATAATCTTAAGGTTAAATCAAAAGACAACAGTGTGAAAAATCGTCAAACTAAGGAATTGACATTCTATGAATTCGTATTTGCGGGTGCTCAATATTAAAAACGGAATAACGTATACATAACTTATTAAGCCACTGAAAACTGGCGTGACCCATCTGAGAGCCACTCTGAATGAATTGAAATCAGTCACAGGCCTGGTGTGGACGAACAAAGAAGTAATTCAGCATGCCTGAAAAAAATACATACAAGGACAGAACAAACATGTAAACAACATGGCTATTTTATATATTAGACGCGTTTTCAATCTCTCCTGACTCAAATTCCGTTGCAATTGAGAATGATTAGTGACAACCATAGTCAGGCTCTGTAGCAGGACTCGGTACATTGAGTCCAATTAGTCATGTTCCTTAACTCTCAAAATATTTAAGTTAACTGCATTCCTGCAGCGGAGAGGATCCTATTTGTTTCTTTAAAGGGACATTAAGGGTAATTGTTATTCAGCACACTGCCACTTGATCTTGATTTACAATGGCTGTTTATTGTCTCAAATAGTAATTTTCCTGCTTCCCTTTTCTGGTGTACTTTGCTTTCTCCTCTTCTTATTGTCTAAATTCCCCAAGGCGGTTTTAGCATGGAAGTGGCGGTCTGAGGCTTTAATCCAGGAATTGCTTCCGTCATTATCCATCAGAGGCGCGACTCTGTCCCATCCAATTTCCTCCCTGAGTCCATCAAGCAGACTTTGAACTTTCCTTTTGCTGCCGTCTCCTTCATGAATATTCAAAAAGCTGGGCCAGGCTTTTTACTCATAATCTGTCAGCCGCCATCATTTCTGCACCTGGACACATTGACGTTGACATTCCTTTCTATCCTAATCAGCTCAGCTTTGTCTTTGTCCTACTTGTTGAATGGCCTGTCACCCCTTTAGTTCTTCAGTATCCTATTTCTTTAAACCACTTCAACGGCTTTTGCTAAATTCAGGTTGAGGCTTGTGTGTGTTACTAAATAGCCACTTCGTTTTTTAAATTCACGTCAAATTTATGTCCCTGCAAAAAAACTGTACCTGTTTACACCTGAAGCTAATTACAAATCTGAATCACAGCACCAGTGTTTGGCACGTTACTGAAAAAGATTAATTAATTACAGTTATTAGTTACTTAATTTTTAAAGTAACTCCGTTACCCCTCAGGTTAATAACACAAAAGAGTAGTCGTGCTAACAACGCCTT
The DNA here is from genome assembly GCF_059441175.1 of Urocampus carinirostris. Lineage (NCBI taxonomy): Eukaryota > Metazoa > Chordata > Actinopteri > Syngnathiformes > Syngnathidae > Urocampus > Urocampus carinirostris. The sequence continues at coordinate 46,960,991 of NC_142352.1, forward strand.
GTCCATTATCTGCACTGCTTATCCTCAGTAGGGTCACGGCCATCTTCAAGCAGTGAGTGGGGGAAACCCTGAACTGGTTGCCAGCCAGTCGCAGGGCACACAGAGACTGACAACTCACTTGCTCTTCCACACCTAGGGACAATTTGGACCGGCCAATTAATCTGGAATGCATGTTTTTGCAATGTAGGTGGAAACCCGGAGGAAACCCACACAAGCACTCGGGAGAACATGCAAACTCCGAGCAGGAAGGTTTGACCCCATGATCTCAGAACTGTGCCTCGGACGCACTTACCACTCATTCACTGTGTTGCCCATATATATATATATATATATATATATATATATATATATATATATATATATATATATATATATATATATATATATGGTATGAAATGTGTTTGTTTATTTTGTTTATTCATTTATTATCAATTTAATTAATTAATTAATTCTACTAACGAGCCTCTTAGTTGCCTGCATTTTCTTCATGTATGATAGAATATGGAACAAAGAAATTGCTTTAGTGTTGTCTGGAAGGAAAAAGTGTCTTCCAAAAATAGAGATGGGTTTTGTTAGTGTGTGGTAAGCCTCCATCCACCAGAGGGCCCCAACCGAGTTTGTAACTGGGCACAGGTGTGTCCAATCACCGCACACTTGTCCCTCGTCATCATGCCCCTTTATAAGGACATTTTGGATAGCACGAGTTCCTGGGCCATTTTTAATTCCCACTGTCATGTCAGGTTTGTGTTCTTTTCTCTCTGGTTTCTTGTAGTTTTGTTACCCCTTCTTCTTTTGTTACTACTTAGCTACTTCATACCTGTCAACCTCCACAGCTCCATGCCCTTACAAACTGTCATACTTTCCCTTACAAAATACAAAATAATCTTACACCAACATTTTTTTTCAAATGTGTTTATTTATGTAGTTTAACATGTTATATTTTACATGTGTTTCGTTCTATGATATATATTGTTAATCAACATTTTGTTGTGAGTTGTTTGACATGAATGAGGTTTATTTTAATAAAAGTTCAAAAATTAAGTAGCTTGGACGTTCACTGTAGAATGAAAAAACACGCAAATATAATTAAGTACATACATTTTCTTATTCAAATTGTTAATTCATTTTCTGCATTAGATTATTGTTGGTAATATACTGATTAAAAGGATAACCAAAAGCCTGTCTTTTTTCATTTTCTCCTTTTATACTTTATCTTTATCTTTATAAAACATAATAATTCGCAATCTAATGCATCAAAGCAAGTCAGCTGTTTGAGAGTCGGCTCTCTTGAATGAGTTGAACTGAAAAGCCGGTTCTCTAAAAAGAGATGGACTTCCTTTCACTACACAACTACCACATGGATGTAATGGGAAATCCCCAGGCGGCAGACGCATGCGCACAGTAGCATCAAACCGCTCACTTTGTTTGCAAAAAAAAAAACGATACTGAGATAGAGCCTACCGCGCCAAACTCGTTTGACTTGATTGATTTGCCGTTTCGTGATAGTCGGTGTATACCAAATGGTACCCATAATTGACATATTTGCGTTTTTTGGTACAGATTTTCTTGTACGTCGTGTACGTCTTAAAATGCATAATAAACGTACTTTGTACGGCAAAAACGTACAGGTTGACAGGTATGCTACTTGCTTTTTCAGTTTCTGATTGTTATTTCTGGATAGGACTTTTTCAGGTTTGATTTTGTTTGGACATGATTTGTTTTGTGCCCCCTTATCTGTTTGTTACTTTCTTCCTGGTTTTGTTAATGAATAGCATCTCTCTTTTTGAGCACCCCTGCTCCCTTCATATATTCCCATTACCTCAATACTTAACACATTTTCTTTTTTTCTATCTATCTATCTACCCTGGTCATATCCCTCAAGAGGGGTGACTGACAGCAAGACACACACATACAATAACAAAGAAAATAAAAGGGAAATGAATAGCATACAAAAAAAAACCACACACATTTTTTTGGACCATTGCCAACCCAATTGCCCAAACACCCAAACAAGTTAGGCGCCTCGGCACCCAAGTTGGTCATGCTTTCGTCCCTCCAGATGAAACGGGACACCAGAAAGCGGCCATGTCACTCGGGTCAGGGTGACACAACACACTCTTTTGTTCAACAGCAGGACCCGACAGCTTTCACTGGTTTACCCCTGCCACATCATACGGGTGCCCAGCCCATCCTTAAGAACGCGTCCACAATCCCACTATCCTTTCACAACACCTCTCCACTCCTTTCTATCACCAACAAGAGCTCTAGCTTCCATTATATTTAGACCTCTTTCCTGCAGTGCACTCATAACACCATCCATCCACGTCAATCGCGGCCTTCCTCTTGGTCTCCTTCCATTGACTTCTGCTCTGTAGATCCTCTTCAACATTCGCTCCTCATCCATCCTCTCCATGTGTCCAAACCAACCGAGTACTCTCTTATCAACACGCTTGCTCAGTTCCACAACTACTCCAGTTCTGTCTCTCACAAATTCATTTCTCAGTCTATCCAATCTTGTCACTCCTAACATAGTCCTCAAACACTTCATCTAAAAAACATTCAACTTGCTTCTTAAATCTGCATTCAGGCTCCAAGTCTCTGCACCATACAACACAGTCGGCACAATCACACTCTCATACAGTCCCCTCTTAACATCCATACTCATACTCTTGTTGTTCATCACTCTCCTCAGAGCACCCAAAACCTTGCTTCCGTGATTCACTCTGTGCAATACCTCACACTCCTTTCCACCAACTGCAGCCACATCACAACCCAAGTACCTAAAGCTTTCAACTTCTTCCAGCACCTGTCCATGCAACCTGATTTCTAATGCCATGCCCACTCCATCACGTGAACACTTCATCACCTTACTCTTCCCAACATTGACACATAACTTATGCCTATCACATACTCTTCCAAACTCAGGATCAGGTGTTTGCAGTACGACAGGTGTGTGAGAAATATTTTGCAAAAGGTAAGGATGTTTATTTGGCTTTCATTGACTTGGAAAAGGCCTATGACATTTAGCAACTCCTCAAAATACTCTGCCCATCTCGTCCTGACTGCACTACCGCTAACCAGCAATCTACCATCCTTATCTTTCACTATCTCTTCCTTTCCAGACTCACTGTTTCTTACTCTTTTCACTTCTTTCCAGAACACTTTTCTCCTTTCCTCAAAGTTCACTCCTATCTCTCGACACCATTCATTTGCTTTCCTTCCCGCTGCTTCAACTGCCGCTTTTACCAACCTTTTCTTCACTTTATATCTTTCATACGCATCGCCACTCTTATCTTGCAGCCACTCCTCAAAGGCACGTCTCTTTTCTGTCACAGCCTCTGATACCTCATCATTCCACCATTCACTTCCTTTCCTAATACCTCGACCAACTTTCCTCATTCCACACACTTCTTTTGCACTCCTCAACACTGCCTCTTTAAACCACTTCCATTCAATTTCCACACCCTCTATTTCTCTTCCACTAACCCGTTCATACTCTTCCCTTATCCTCTCTTTAAACTCTCTTTCCTTTTCTGCCTTATTTAACTTTTCACCTCTTCCCTCACACTCTTTTTATAACTAGCCCTCCACGATCCATCTATTCTCAGTTTTCCTTCCACATAAAAATGATCAGACATACCACTCATTTCACCTCTGTAAACATGCACATCCAACAATCTACTTAACATCCCTTTCTTAACCACTACATAATCCATCAGTCCTCTGTCCACCATCTTTCCACTATCCACTCTGACAAAGGTATACTTATTCAGGTCCCTCTTTTAAACAATGTATTTCCAATCACCAGCTCATTTTCCACACATAATTCAATCAATTTCTTCCCACTCTCATTTCTTCCTGGTACTCCATATCTACCAATCACATTTTAAACCGTTTCATCACCCACCACTATTCACCCTTCTTTCGCACTTGCCACACATTCGGACAAGTCCTTCCAGAACTCCTCTCTCCTCAGCGCTTCTTTCTGAACCAGGTCCATATGCACTTATAAACATCCATACTTCTACACCCCACTTCAACCTCACCCACATCAATCTGGAAGATATCTCTTTCCACTCCACCAGTTTTTCCTTTGCTTTCTCACTCACAAGCACAGCCACTCCTTCTCTAGCATGACCACCAGTAACTCCAGACCTTCTACCATACATACCTCCAAGCTGTAATTCACCCCTTCTTTTCATCTTTGTTTCACTCAAGGCTAACACACCAACCTTCCTTTTAGTCATCATCCTTCCGATCTCCTCTTTCTTCCACTCAGTCGCTTTACTTAGACATCCTCTCACATTTAGTGACCCTATGACTTTCGGTCTCCCGCCCCCCTTTCTTTGCCTTGCTGTCTCTTAGGAAGTAGAGATAGAGAGGAAAGGATCCCAAGTCCCCTCGCTCCCTCCACTTTAGTTGCCTCTTACGACACACAGCGGACCATGGTGGGAGAATTCTCTTACCTCTCACAAGGAGAGGGCCCCTCACCACAGGGACAAAAAATATTATAAAAAAAAATATATATTTTTAAAATCCTATTATGTTTCCTATTAGTAATATGTCCAGATTATTTCAATGTGTTTGTTGCCAGACACAATCTTCCCCTTATGTAGCGCGCATTTCCCATCTTTACTGAAGCGATCTACGTTTTGATGCCCGTAGAAACACGACAGCTGAGACAACGGCCTCCAACAGCTTTGATGAAATTAGCCAACAGCGTGTGAAGTAGAATCCCTTTGTAGCCGCTTTGCACAGCCCAGAGAAAAACAGCGTCCGTTTACTATAGAGAACAAAATGACAGTGACCAAGGCACTGTCTCCCCCAGGGTCGGTCGGCAATGCAGCCAATTATCCGGAAAAATTAGGTCTCTTTTGAGACGGTTGTGTTCTGTGATCAGCAAAGGACACAGAAGTATAAAGGAGTTTGGAAGAATTCTTTCTTGAAAGCATGAGATAAGGTCAGCTCAGTGACAAGCATCGAGGCTGCCCCATGGAATGCGATCACAATGAGACTGAATGCTATCTGTTCATTTTCAGAACCTTTTTAGTATGACATGAACAAAACATGTTTTGCTAACAGATACTTCAAAATCCAGGTGATTTTTTTAACAGAGAGGGAAAAGACGTTTTCCTCAAATTGGAGAGCCAATGCCAGACTTTGTTTTTCGTTTTTTTTCTTTCTTTTTTGCCATTTTTATGTAAAGTATTCAACGTTTGGCCAGAATTCTGTTTTGCAATGACGGAAAATGATAAAAAACATGTGAAATAAATATCTGTACTGTGTTTTAAATCAATCACATAGATATGTTATCCAACTGATACTGCTGGAATTTGAGGTTGGGAAGGGCGGGCTATGGCTTCATTTGCATATCAAAGCTTACTGTCACAACTCCATCACAGGGGCCCGCCCCTCCCGGTAGACCAAAAAACAGATCTGGCATACGTTTCACCTCGCAAGGGCAGTCTGAATTTGGACAGCCACAAGGTTGCACAGCATGTCCTGATAGAAAAAGCTGGGGAAAGGCCCTGGCAGATCCTGGCCAGGTTTCAGCTCAACATGTAACAAAACGGGTCGGGAACAGGAAGTTGGAACTCATTTGCGTAGACGATCCGTCACTTTAATTGAGAAAGAAAAGTTGCCCAACACACAAACTGACCAAAAACAAATCAAAGCAGGCTCAAAGTCAGGCAAAATTACAATCTAGGCATTACTCAGATAAAACAGGCATGGACAGGTTTTCAACAAGGGTAAACAATTATCTGGCAAAGGGCAGTTCCAAATGGAACGTTTAAGTACCCATAGTGTAATCAGGAAAATGCAGGTCAGCCGGTGTCAAGGGGCAGGGCCAGCTGGGCACCATGACAACCATGCAGGACATGATACAACAGGCACCCGGCATTCCTTCCGAGGACGTAAAGACTGGGCCTTGATCTTTATCGATGCAGAACTTCGCAGAACAGATTAAGTTCTCACTTTCTTGTTTTGTTTTATTTTCTTATAATTGTTTTGTATTCTAATCAAGCTTCTTCAGTAAATGATTAGTAAAAGAAAAATCCATAAATCCAATAGTGTGTGTGTGTATCCTGAGTAAAGTATTTTGAACGGTAAAAATAATTCACATAAAGTGTCTGTAGCCACCATTCAGACTACCGTATTTTCCGCATTATAAGGCGCACCGGGTTATAGGGCGCACCCCGAAAAAATAGTTTTTGGTCCTATTTTTGACATATATAAGACGCACCAGATTATAAGGCGCTACAATGGGAACGTGGACAAAACAGTCAGATAGTTCAGTCCAACTTATTACCCCCTTAACATTCCGAAAGCTTGCAAAGACGCAAATACGTGTCGAGAACACGTGCGAATGCGGTGTCCGTAAGATGTCACTCAAATGCATCGTTCCATCATTCGGAAGGTTAAAGTCTTGGGATTCAAGAAATGATAACCATTCCTTCGTATCTATTTTCTTTTTCGCTTGCAACTTTACTGTGCATATGACAATAAACACTTGGAATTGAGTTTAATTTAAAAATAGACACTCCATTCCATCCATTATCTGCACCGCTTATCACAGAAACATCGAGTTCAGTCTGAAACAAGACAATATAAAACAGGGAATAGCTCACCGAAGTCATTGTGTTCATGATAATGTGCAGGCAATGTCCTCTTATATCCGTGAGGGTAGTAAATCCAGGAGAATACAATATTTACAAATACAGAATAGAAAAAAATGCTTTCTCTATGCCATCGGCCACATGCTATACGCATTCATCTTTTTCGGCCAATTGCAGGCTTTGTTTCGCTGTTTAAGCCAATGGCAGCCTGTACATTATAAAAAGGATCCGCCTCTTGACCTCCGAATAACTTTAGCCAATAGTGATCGATTCAACTGATGTTTGACACATCTTTTTCGGCCAATTGCAGGCTTTGTTTGCCGTTTGAGCCAATGGCAGTCTGTAAATGATAAAAATTATCCGCCTCTTGACCTCCGAATAACTTTAGCCAATAGTGATCGATTCAACTGATGATTGACACATCTTTTTCGGCCAATTGCAGGCTTTTTTTGCCGTTTGAGCCAATGGCAGTCTGTAAATGATAAGAAGGATCCGCCTCTTGACCTCCGAATAACTTTAGCCAATAGTGATCGATTCAACTGATGATTGACACATTGGTTAGCCAATGAAACGCCGGTAAATAAATCCCACCATCCACCGCGTACTACTTGGCGTTCGGGGGAAAATCGAGTCGGCGGCTGCAAGTTAGTTGGAAAACTTAATGTTGATCCATAAATAAGGCGCATTGTATTATAAGGCGCATGGTCAGCTTTTGAAAAAAATAAGGGCTTTTAGGTGCGCCTTATAGTGCGGAAAATACGGTAACTAAACAAGGTTTTTCATCCGTTTTCCTGACATAATGATCTAAAAACGCATGTGGTGCTCCAAAAAGGTGAGCCGAGTTTCAAAAAAATTCAATTGGTCACTAAATTGTTTGTTAGAATAATTTATTGACCACCCATATTCGCGACATGAGTTATTTTTGAAAGCCTACAGAAAATGTAGTTTTGTAGCTATATAGGGATAGAAAGCTTGAACCTTTTTCCTTTATTGGAAAAAAATATGGTTCCGGCTTTTACCATTTTTAAACAACAGTTTAACATTGCTAAGTGATTTGAAAACACTCATTTTGAAGAATGCCTTAGGGGCCGGTCACACAGCCGTTTGCGGCTGAATCACGGCTAAAATTTTGCGTTTTTTTTTTGCCCTCATTACCTTGTGTTGACCACGTGTGCGGCACGTGGTTTAACACGTGCTCAAACTTTTGAGCAGTTCAAAAGTTTTGCGCGCGGCCAACCACGTGTGAATTTCCGACCGCGAGTAAAGCACTGCTGTATCTCGTCTACATGGCGGTCTCAAAATGTCCAACAGCGCCCAACAGAAATTTCTGGCCGTGGTTCAGCCTTAATACGCTCGTGAAAGGCTGTGTCCCCGCGCTCTGAAGAATTGAGCAGCGCAAAACTTTTTCGCGCTGCCACCCGCGCGCGAATTTCCGACCGCGTGTTAAGCACTGCTGTATCTCGTCTGCATTGCGATCTCAAAGCGTCCATTAGCGTCCGCCTCACAGGCAGAAATTTCTGGCTGTGATTCAGCCGCAAATGTCTGTGTGACCGGCCCCTTAGAAAAATAGCTTTTTGTGAAAGGATGAATTTCAAACAGAACTTTCAATTTGGTGCTTCTATTTTCTTTGCATATGTGTTATCTCCAAATTCTTAACATTTTCCATAAATACAAGGACACTTTACTTGCAAAATAACATTTTACTGTAAGAACTCTGAGCTGTTGCATGAACTACGCATTACCGATGCATAAACTTTGCAAAACCTTCCTACGATTTTGGTCACCATGGCGAGTGTGTTCCCTTGAGCAACTGCGCTCCTGCAGACGTGTGAAAAGCAGCATCCCTTTCTGACCAGACGATGACGATAGGACTCTGTCATCTTTTTTGAAAGTAATACGCTCTGTTGAAGAGTTAACGGCCTATAACTATGTGTATCTTTTGACTCTCACCACACTATTTCACTACACCTAATCGCCATATGTGGCCGCCTACATACACTCATTTGCTGGATAAAGGAAGCAACACTAGCAATTTGGGCTTTCTCAATGTGTGGACAACGATCTGATCAAAGCCACTCCTGCCATATCATGGTAATTTATCTTACTGGAAGCATTTACAGAGGCTTAGTACTTAATGTTGAGCAGCACCAAACACTTTATGATGATTTTTTTTTTTTAAATAAAATATGTTTTGGCACTCAGGGACACTGCTTCTGAAAACATATTTATATGTTATGGCATGGAATGAGTTACTGTAAGTACTATTTCTCTTATTGTACACATTTTAACCTTTTTTATGGTAAAATAAGAAAATACTACTGAAAACAGGATGGCATGGGTCCCTTTTATTAGTACAGTGTAACTTGAACTTGATTTACTTAAAGGGGCAGTGTGTATTTTATGACCACTATATGTTTTAGTATTGTGTATTGAAACTAATAATATGTTCTGAAAATCAGAGGGAGGAATACACTAAGACTCAAAATTTTTTTTGTTTTTGTTTTTTTGGGCACCTATAAGCAGCAAGATGGCGGCCAATCAGACCAGGTGAGGCTCACTTAATGCAAGATATGTGCAAATTTCTCAACCTGCAAATATCTAAAAAGAATGTGTATTAACTTAATGTATTTTTGGTTATTATTCAAATTAGTTGCCTATGCATTTTTTCATAGCCACTAGGAGGCACTAAATGAACGAGCGGTTGGCGCCAGAGGGGGGTGGAACCCATCGAGCGGATCCTCCACAGAGAAAAAGAAACAAAACACAATGACAAATGGATCCTTTTTAAAAATAAAATAAAAATAAAGCAAGAGAGAAGCCCTGTCCAAACCCTATTGTAATGATTTACATCTTGCTTAAGAGCTTAACTCTAATGCACACATAGGCCGACCATTTCAGTATTGTATATCATAGTTCTGAATTTGGCTTTAATGCAAGTACATACGGTAATTGTGTGAGAAAAAAAAATATCAATCATTTTTAAAGGGAATTTATTTGGAGGGACTACACCAAGAAAAAAAAATCAGCCTGCTTCAACTACCTCACACGGATCATCAACTACTCCTTTAAAGGTCAGGACTTTTCTGCCCAGTTGCTCAATTACTTTCTCAAGAAATAATAATTTCCCAGAGGAGATGAAATTAATGCTGGACAAATGAAGGAAGCTGCCTCTACCAAAAACGCTGGGAACGTGATAAACTATTGTGATTTTAGTTTTTGGTTCCTGCAGTTACGACCCGCGAGGTGATGTCCCTGACGAGCACACGAGGACACGTTTGTCCCTGTTAATTTGACAAGAAAATTAAGCCCCACCGCTACGAAAAGAAGATGATGAGGTAGGATGGGACCGGAACAACGCTGCAAAGCGAGTGAAAAGCCGCAGGAGGGCATTGTGTTTGGCAGGCTAATTCCCACATATCGACATCGGCATTGATTACTAACTGGAGGGGAGCTTTTAATGAAGGGTGTTCTTTAATCCTAACAATATATAGCACACATTTCCTACCCAGTGACGTGCGGAGAGGTTTGTGTCTGGTGAGCAGTGTTGGGAATACTGTGGGACCTCGGTTATCGCGGTTAATGGGGACCAAAACCACCCGCGATAAGTGAAAATCCGCGAAGTAGCGACGCCCCTTCAAAAATGCTTTAAAAAAAAAAAAAAATATATATATATATATATATATATATATATATATATATATATATATATATATATATATATAAATATATATATATATATATACCAGTATATATATATGTAAATTATTATTATTTCTTAGGCCCGCGAAGCTCTGAACCCGCAAACGTCGAAGCGCGAAGTAGCGAGGTCCCACTGTAACACCGTTACGTAACGGCATTATTTTTTGAGTAACGAGTTACTGATGGTAAAAGCGGTGCGTTTCTTTGGCTACAGAACGTCAATGGCGGCGTGCCCCCCTGTGCAAGACCTGACAGTTTTTAGCGGTGCGTTTTTTCGCTCTCCTCCGAATTGGTTACGTCACCATTCAAAATAGCAATAAACATATAGTTAGATAGCGATTGCGAATATAGTAACTCGTTAACTAAAGCGCAGAATGAAGAGGCGAATGAGGGCTGAATCGCGAATAATGTGAGCCCTATATTTGACAGCACCAGTCCTTTTTTTTCTTGAGATGGGTCAAAATATTTATTGACTTTATATTTTTTTGGAGCATAAAAAAGGTTAAAATTGTTTTGTAGTTTTCTGTGCGAATTCATAAATATTGTAATACTGTTATCCTTTTTTGTCTTTCAGTATTAATCTAGGGGCAGCAGGGCGGCGCAGTGGTTAGCGCGTGTGCGGCACAGTTCTAAGGTTTTGGGAACCTCCTGTGTGGGTTCAAATCCAGCTACCAAACTTTCTGTGCGGAGTTTGTATGTTCTCCCCGTGCTTGCGTTGGTTTCTTCCGGGCACTCCGGTTTCGTCCCACATTCCAAAGACATGCATTTCAGGTGGATTGGCCGGTCCAAATTATCCCTAGGTGTGAATGAGCGAGCGAAATGTCTGTCCCTGTGTGCCCTGCGATTGGCTGGCAACCAGTTCAGGGTGTCCCCTGCTCACTGCCCGATGATTGCTGGGATGGGCTCCAGCACCCCCGTGACCCTACTGAGGATAAGCGGTGCAGCTAATGAGAGAGAGAGTATTAATGTATTCTTTTGTCTTCTTTTATTTCTCTTTTTGCCTTTTGTTCTTAGATTTTTTCTTTTGTTACTTTGTTTTAAATATTTGTCTTTTTTTTCTTTCATTTCCTCCTTTTTAGTTTTTCCATGCATAATGTAACATTAGAATTGGTAAGGCCGCTTGGGGCCCCGAAAGAGAAGGCTCTTTTAGTGAGCCGAGCCGAAAAAGCGGTTTCTTTAAAAATCAGTAAATGGAAGGAGACCAAGAGTAAGGCTGCAATTGACGTGGATGGATGGTGTCATGAGTGCACTGGTGGAAAGAGGTCTCAATGAAGTGGAAGCTAGAGCTCTTGTTGGTGTTGTAGTAGAATAGTGAGATGTTTGGACGCATTCTTCGGGATGGGCAGGGCACCCGTATGATGCGGCAGGAGTAAACCAGTGAAAGCTGTCGGGCCCTACTGTTGAACAGAAGAATGTGTTGTCTCATCCTGACTCGAGTGACCTGGCCGGTTTCTTGTTTCCTGTTTCATCTGGAGAGACGAAAGCATGACCAACTTGGGTGCCGAGGTCCTTAACTTGTTTGGGTATTCGGGCATTTGGGTAGGCCATGGTCAATTTTTTTTGTTTTTCTGCTACGTTTTCCTTTTTTTCTTTTCTTTGTTTTTGTGTTCGTGTTTGTCTTGCTGTCTGTCCCCCCTCTCGAGTGATATGACCAGGGTAGATAGATAGATAGACAGAAACTCTGGTTAAAAATGTCACATCAGTGTTTTGGATTTGCTCCGAAATCTTCATATCCTTAGCTGGACCAAAACTTTGAAAGTTTGAAAGTCCCCCTTTCAGATAAAATGTTGAAAACATTTCATATTTAGCATTTTTCTAATGAAGGCTACAGTGCTGAAATGGTACCTAATAGTAAAAATTATCCCCGGAATATAGATAATACAATTTGAAAGATCAGCAATTAAAAAAAAGAATAATCTCTAAATTGTTAAGATTAACGAGAAATAAGTTTAACACTGAATACATAAACAATTTATTTTGGTTTAGATTTTCTATTGCTAAAATTAAACATGTGAGATACAGCTTTACCTGCCCCACCTGACCGCATGTCAGCAAACCTACCGCTCTACCTCAAACTATGACTTTCCAAAATTCACTAGACTTAACTAGACTAACTGAGGACTCTTCAACCAAGACTACCTTTCCTAATTTATGTTTTTTCTTTATTTTTTAGAGATGTCTGTTTTACCCGAGTGAAGAGAAGATGACACAGGTGAAAAAGTGAGAACAGCTGGGACAAAGAGTTTAAAGAGGGTGCAAAAGCAAAATCGTCTTAACCTTAGGTTTGTCTTGGTGGTCTCCAGTGCTCTCATTAGGAGGCAGGCACAGCTTTTTAGAGGAGACCCCATCCCTTCCCCATTCTGCTCCCCCCACAAGAGATGGATGAAAGCTAATTGAAGGTCTGTCCTGCTGCCTGACAGGAGCAAATCATTTTTGGTCAGTGGAAGTCAGTTTGCTATGTGCATGGCGGACTGAGCCAAAAATTTATATATATATATATATATATATATATATATATATATATATATATATATATATATATATATATATATATATATATATATATATATATATATATTGTAAACAGTTATAATTAAATATTTGATTAGGTTGTTGATTCAGTCTCAATGGATGGAATTTTCCACGAACCCAAAAGAGGTTCATGTACCTGTTTTCAGAAGATGAAATACAAGGTACCAAGTAGCAAACAAACATGGGTTCACTAAACAAGGAAATGTCTAAATGAGAAAAAAAGAACGGAACTAGTTACTAGTAACCAAGAAACAAACATAAACAAACCTGGCGTGGGACGGAATCTGGCATGTTACGGGTAGCCGGGGCAGGAGAACGGAGCGTGGATTGAAACAAGAAACGGGACGGAATCTGGCATGTTACAGGTAGCCAAGACTGGGGAACGGAGCGTGGATCGGCGATCAATACAGGAAACAAGGGACAGAATCAGGCACGCTACTGGTGGCCTGAACAGAAAAATGGAGCGTTGATCCGTGGTCCATACAGGAACAGGTCAGGATCAAAACAGGAGCCAGAGTCAAAAGTGCTTGCCTTGCATGTGCTGACGTTCGCTGACAGACCGACTAAAAGTGAACGAGAATGACGTGCTTGAATAGAGAAAGGGCTAATTAGGGAACGAGTGGCAGCTGGGGCTAAAAGAGTGATCGCAGGTGAGAGATTAGCGGGCATGTGACAGAATCTTGACACTAACATGTGCTCCCACAGAAACCATATTAAAACAAAAATATATTTCCCTCCCTGTTTTAAAAAAGGGCCAGGGAGCCACTCAACAGCGCCAAAGAGCAACATGTGGCTCCTGGTTGCCAACCCCCAGAGTAAGTCGTACCCCGCCTTCCACAATGGACTGGTGGGATTTATGATGAATGAATTGGCAATAAAAATAGTTGTGGAAGGTCTGGTATCTCCTTTCACAACTATTATTGCACATCCAAAATCATGTTTTACGGTTAGCTGTTGACAGTGAAGTTGTTCTCTGCGGCTTTCCTCGTCCGCAATTCATTTCACCTGCACGGAGCTGCTTAATTCTTCCCTGGAATTGTGGTCAATTGAAACGCTCTCCTGGTGAGGGTCTTTGATTAGATCTCAATAGTCTTGCGGCACTGCCAAAAAACGATTTCATTTGGCCAAAGAGTTTGTTAGAGCCCGTGTTTGTCTGCAACCATTAGATTGCCGCTGCAGTTTTCATTGATTGTGACACTAAGCCACGCGTTTACCAGAGCATGATTCCTACATCTTGTTCTCCCTCGCAAATTGCCAATGAATCAAAAGTGTCAGCGGGGTAAAAAAGCGAGCTCGTTAGCGGAGCTCTACGCGGGAGCCTCTCGCTCCAACATCTGACAGCCTCGCCCTGATCGATATCTGTCGGCTTACTGGAGGGTCGCCGTGTCACAGCTGACAGCGATGAAACATCAACTGGACACGGTGTTTCATTTTGCTGACAAGCGCCATTCACTAACGCTCACTGTAGTATGAAAATATACTTGTATGGAAATTCTGAACTAGAACCAACAACGTAGACTGCGCCCTTTAACATGGTGCGCCTTATGGCCGTGAAAATACGGTACATGATAGGAACATTGTGTGTTATTTGTTTTTTTTAATGATAAGTATTTGTTTATCTCGAGTAAACATTCATATTTAGGTGAGGGCCAAAACCTATTATCCCAGTGCTGCAACTGGCCCCAGGGCTGCAAGTTTGAGACCCCTGAAATAAAGACTGAAAAAAATGAGAGTTCCAATTATAAAACTTCAAATACATGACCCCAGAGAACTAAGAGAACATTGCAACAGCATAGAAACTGCATAGCAACGGCCAACTTCGTCAACACAAGGGTCCAGCAACTGCATACCACCTACAACCAGGGACTATGGTACTGATAACTCTATAGCAACTGGCAACATCGGCATGGTAAGACAACGAACAGAGAACATTGAGGGAGACATTTGCCTATGTGATATGTCAAGTTTCTGTAGTCAAACTGGAGTCAGCGCTCCTACAGGGGGGAGGGCTTCACAGAACGTATGGTAAAAATGTTTTCATTTTGATAATTTTATTTATAAAATTATTAATTTTTTGATGCACCATGCTTGGAGGAAAAAGGAAACATTTGTTATATTCTTCTGACTTCAAGATCAAAGTGATGACGGTCACTGAAGAAAAAGGCATCTTGGAAACTGCAAAAAATTTGGATATAGATCAGGGGTGTTGCACTCTTTGTCTCGATTGTATTTGTGAATGATTTTAAGCCAAAGCCGGTCACTGACGCAACGGGAAATGCAGACTTCCTTGAAGGCATCTTTCAAAGTCGGGTCAAAGAGCAGGAAGACATATGTCATCATTAGTTATTTATTTCCTTCCCCGCATGACGTCTCTTACTGCTGGGCAGCGGTCCAGACTGCGTGAAGTCGCGTCTGAGTCACACACAATTGCCCTAAAGTTACAAATTTCACATTCTTATTTATTGTTTTTTTTCACAATAATGGACTGACAGATTTCCTGATGACTATTAAAAACATATCCCTGCACAAGAAAGGGTTTAAACTCACTTTCGTACAACCATTTATCTTTAGTTATCAGCTTTCTTGTATGGCTTTGAAAAATTACCTGTCTTTACCGCAATATGTGAAGTAAGATAAGACCTGCTGTATAGGTCACTAACGTTTTTGAAACTGGAAGATAATTTTTCATCACTGATCAGAGCAGCCATCTACAAAGTCCAGCCCAGGGGCCATTCATGGGCCGTGATCAAATTTTTACTGGCCCGCGGTCTCTTTCATAAAATTAATAATGAGTTGCCCACCATTAATGTTGACGGCAGTATGAAATAAATTTGTCACACCAAAGAATGTACCATTTCACCAGATGATCGCAGTTGCCCTTAGGCCACCATGCCCTTGGCTTAGATCATTTTCACTCATTGTTGAGTTGGTCCGTGATGAGGCTGTTTATTTTTCACTTTGCACACGAGAAGGAAGGAGGTAGAGAACACCGCCGATACAGGAGCTCTGCCAAGCTTTTGACGCGTGGGTAGACGAGCGTAGAGACTGCTTCAGTAGGTCGGTTTTGTTCTGTCGATCACGGGTGTGGAGAGACGAGTTTAGGTCAGTTCATCAGTTGGCAAAGGTGGTTCAATAATCCAAGAAAAAGGGTGTTTTGGAGAATAAATTGTGAGTCTTTTGAAGGTCCCTATTTTTGACAGAGGCTGTAGCTTAAAAGAAGGATAGGGTGTATTTGTAGCAAATACCCGTTGGGACGAACATGACGTCACTCTCCGGAACTTCCCTCTGCCTCCGTTCCTGGAACCTACTGTCTAAGACAAAAGCCTATAGGCACAGTGGAAAATGAGGCATAAAGGCTTTTTGAACGCAGTAGGGTATTGTCAACACATACATGAAAGAGAAAATATTCTACTTTCAACTTTTAAGGACACTTCAAACGACGCACCCCACCTTAAAGGGCTATACAAATGAAATGAAATGATCTGCATTTATATATCGCTTTTCAAGTCAATGACTCCCCAAAGCGCTTTACAATGTGCTCCACATTTCCCAATAGCGGCCTTGCAGCCATCTAAGGCGCTAACCTGCTTATTGGGGGTATTAGGGGTTCAGTGTCTTACCCAAGGACACTTCGACATGTAACACGGGCGAGCCGGGATTCGAACTGGGATCCCTTGATCCCAAGACGAGCGCTCTACCTCCTGCGCTACTGCCGCCCCAAATAAATGGGACTTGACTATTCAAATAATTGGAGTAAATTAAAAAACAAAAAGATCTCAAAATAGCGCCTACAAGAGAATATCCGCTCACCTGCAAAGCTCCTTGATTGGAGCACACCAAAGAGCTGGCAGCGTAGGAAGAGACAGAGTGGAATAAGCGCTTCAGGTGCCACTCACGTCCTGCTGCGCTGACCTCAGTCCGAATCCTGCTGGGCTCTGGGCTCCAAATTAGCCATGGTTCGCTCTAGAGCCCCTCTGCTTATACAGTGCACTACTGAGAAGAGAGACCAAAGGGAAATACAGACAAATTGATCAGTCTTACCAAGAAGAAGAAGACGATGCTGGAGAATGCTTTGTGTGTATGTGTTTGTCAGTGGCACTAGCAGAGGGGGGCAGATGTGGGCAGTGCCAACCCACAGATACGTTCTGCATAACCTGAGAAAAGTGAAAGTAGGAAAAATAAAACACAAGAAGAAAACGGGTGGAGGAAACTAAAGAAGAAAAAAAAAGCAGAAACAAATGAAAAAGCTAAGGAAAAAAGAAACAAAGGAGAAGAAAAAGGGAAAAAAGAAACGAAAAAGAAGAAAAAAAGCAGAAAAAGGAAGAAAACAAGAAAAAAGACAGATTTTCAATGATCAGAATATTACCAATAATAAAGTAATATTATGAACAAAACTAATTAATGTTTTTCATGTAATTATTGTTCTAATAATTTATGATAGCATTTATTTGTTTTACTCTTCAGTGACCTTTGAACTTATTTAAACTTGAACCTTTTTATACTTAAACAGGGTTGGGTAGGGTTACTTTAACTGGATTACTTTCAATTACTTTTGGATTACTCCAATACCAAATATGCTAATAAAAGACAAAAGAAACTAAATATGAATAAAATTACTAAATTTTGTGCAGGCTTGGGGAGTAATGGAACACATGGAATGGCAAAAATGATGCTGTAAGCTGTTTGGATTTATTTTCATTTGGTTTCTGTCGCATTATGTGTTAGTTTGCCGGAGATCAAAGAGATCAAAGCCAGGAAAAAAGCTTACCACGTGTTGTGAGTCATAATTGTATTCATATTTAGTTTATTTTGTCTTTTATTAGAATATTTGGTATTGGAGTAATCCAAAAGTAATTGAAAGTAATCAAGTTAAAGTAACCTTACCCAACCCTCTTTTTATACTTACTTATATTATATACCTAGATACTTATATACTTTTATACATATATAGCTATATACTTATAAACACATATACTTTTTATACTTTATGTAGTCAAAAAATTTAAAATCAACAACACAGAATCCATGGAAACCTAATGACCAATAACAAGGGGAAAACATAGTCTAGAAGAGAGCTGGCTGTTTATTGTCTTACATAATGAAACCTGGGCAGCACGGTCTCATCTAGTGCAACGTGTGCGGGCTAAGAATGCAACACGGACCGTTCTCCCCGTGCTTGCGTAGGTTTCCTCCGGGCACTCCGGTTTCCTCCCACATTCCAAAGACATGCATTTCAGGTGGATTGGCTGGTCCAAATTGTCCCTAGGTGTGACTGAGCCAGTGAGTTGTCTGTTCCTGTGTGCCCTGCGACTGGCTGGCAACCAGTTCAGGGTGTCCCCTGCCCACTGCCCGAAGATAGCTGAGATGGGCTCCAGCACCCCCGCGACCCTACTGAGGATAAGCGGTGCAGCTAATGAGATGAGATGAGATAATGAAACCTGATGGAAGTGCTGTTGGTTATCTTTAACATGCTTTGCTGCTGTGTAAAAAAATGGGTGTAATAATAGTTGTTTTGTTTGATACTGTATGTCCCTCTTCCGACTGATGTCTGGTGATGCCACTGGTGTGTGTGTTTTATTTTGCTGCAAAAGAAGGAAGCAATCCCACAGTCTATAGACCCCTTTCCATCCTACGTGATCCCTAGATACACAGTCACGCATATTGTTGACCCAAAACAGCGGGAGTAGCAGTAAGTTTAAATGGCGTGAGAGAAGATTTGAACGTTGAGTTGCATTTTTGGAATCGGAATTTAAAAAACATGTCCAGCTGTTGTGTGTACAGGTGCACGGATTGGCAATTTTGAGTGACCCTTTTTTTTTTTTTTTTGCAATTTCCAGAGGAAAGCAAACAGGCTTTTTCAAAAGCACCAAAGGAGCCTGTCGTTGCAAGCCAATAAAATAACTTATTGACCAGCCATGTCTGCGTTTGTGGTGTCCATTTCATATATGGTAAGTAATTTTGGTGATCTTGTTAGGATTTACTTGAATACTGAATGCCTTAGTAAGTCAAGTCAAGTCAAGTCACATTTATTTATATAGCCCTTAATCACAAAAATGTCTCAAAGGACTGCACAGGATTACAATTACACCTTTACCTGGTCTTAAACCAGCGTGATGAAAAAAGAAACCTTATGAAGGGGCCTCACAAGTGATAATCCCCGTTCCAGGATGGCCAGGGTGGAATATATTTAGCAATAAGTTACTGTACACAAACAATAATAAACATTGATAAAAGAGAACACTAGGTAACATGTTGAAATTTGTCCCCCAGCCTGTAAACTAGTCCAGAAAGTCCATGACGGCAATGACGCAGCTTCCAATCTCTGCCAGCTGGTCAATGCAGGCGTTGCAGGCTTCAGGTCAGACGCTGGTGCGCTGACTCATCTCAAATTGTCCTTCTTCCTCGTATCACCACCAGCCAGGCAGTCGGAAAAAGACAGGACAATACAAAATATGAGGTGGGCATCAATCATACGTTTTTGAATATAAGTGTGTCTTAAGTCTGGATTTAAAAACTTCAATCGAGGCTGCAGATCTTATCTCCATAGGCAGAGCATTCCATAGCACCGGGGCCCGGATGGAGAACGCTCTCGAGCCTGCAGACTTCTTGGCTCTCGGAGTCACAAGTAGACCGGCATTTTCCGAGCGGAGGCTCTATGCAGGAACATAGGGGGAAATCAAATCAGAGAGATAACAGGGTGCAAGTCCATGCAAACATTTGTATGTTAATAATAGAACCTTTAAGTCACATCATAAGTGGACTGGGAGCCAGTGCAAGTTGGCCAATACAGGAGTATATCCTCAAACTTTTTTGTCTTAGTCAAGAGTCTCGCTGCCGCATTCTGAACCAGCTGCAAACTTTTGATGCTAGACATCGGGAGACCAGAAAGCAATACATTACAGTAATCAAGCCGAGAAGTAATAAACGCATGAATTAAAACTTCTGCATCTGACAGCATCGAACAAATCTTCGCACTATTACGGAGGTGGTAGAAAGCTATTCTACTAATATTTTTCACGTGTGACTGAAACGACAGATTAGGATCAAATATAACACCTAGATTTTTGACCAAGTCACTATGGGTGATATTACATTTGTCTAGGTTCAGGTCAGTGTTTGAAAACAACTCACGACAATGAGCTGGACAAAAAAATTAACATTCCGTTTTTTTCTGGGTTAAGGCGCAAAAAAATATGTGACATCCATCTTTGAATCTCAGTAAACCAAGCCTCCAGGTTTCTACAACTTAACTGTCCAGTTGTCTCCAATGACACATACAGTTGAGTGTCATCTGCATAGCAATGGAGACTAATATTATACTTGCGGATAATGTCACCAAGGGGAAGCATATAAATACTAAAAAGAAGGGGGCCAAGTACAGAGTCCTGTGGAACGCCACAGGGGACATTAGAGTGTTTAGAGGTCAGATTGCCATAATGAACACATTGTAACCGTACACACAGTAAGTGTAAGTACAATACATTTTGGGGAATTGCTAAGTGTTTGCTACCAATTCCTACTATAGATTGTACGTTTGCTACTACTGATGCTAGCTGCTACATATTTTGTTATGATGATAATAATACTTCTCATCTCTCATCTCATTAGCTGCACCGCTTATCCTCATTAGGGTCGCCGGGGTGCTGGTTGCCAGCCAATGGCACGGCACACAGGGACAGACAACTCGCTCGCTCATTCACACATAGGGACAATTTGGACCGGCCAATCCACCTGAAATGCATGTCTTTGGAATGTGGGAGGAAACTGGAGTGCCCGGAGGAAACCCACGCAAGCACGGGGAAAACATACAAGCTCCGCACAGGAAGTCCGGTAGCTGGATTTGAACCCACACAGGAGGTTCCCAAGACTTTAGAACTGTGCCGCACACACGCTAACCACTGCGCCGTGCTGCCCATAATAATACTTATAACAATAATAATAACATTATTAGCAACAATAGTAATGTAAACTTTATATTACATGTATTTATTAATAATGTATTTTGTTATCATGATCATTATTTATTAAATATCGTTGTCATTATTATTATTGATCCCACCAAGACTTACGACATATGCAAGGTGGGTACAAGCAAGTCAATTCTTCTATGTCTGAACTAAACTATTGTAAAAATGAACTGGCTACCTTTTTCGTCCATTCAACTTGCTAGCGTAAGAATATATTGTATTCGTTACTTACCCGATTTGGAACTGGCGTTGTATATGAGGCGAAACCTTCACACGGAAAAGTTCCACAAAGTGCTTTCCACGATCTATGTGTGTCATGATTTGCCCATTGCCCTCGCCTGTGCCTGCTTGTTTTGCTTCAGCTTCTGCTCATTTCCTGATTGTTTCCCCTCCTATTAAAACTCAACACTCTTAATCACTCCTTGTCAGTCTGTCAGAGAACCTCCGCACATGCAAGGCAAGCACTTTTTGACTCTGGCTCCCGTCTGTCCCGTCCTTTCCTGTATCCTACTCGTCTTCCCATGGCTTCCCGATTGTCCCCGACTACTTGACTTTTTGTTCCTCCGACCACGCTCCGATCTCCCCTCCCGGCTGCTCAACTTGTTTCTGCCCACTGACCATGCTCCAATCTCCTGTCCCGTCTGCCCGACTTGTTTCTACCCCCCGACCACGCTCCGATCTCCTGTCCCGGCTGCTCGACTGGTTTCCGCCCTCCGACCACGCTCCAATCCCGTGGGCTTCCTGCTTCTCCTGCCCAGCGATCGCCGAATCGCTGCCGTTTGTTTTCCCGACTTCTCCGCTTCCGCAACAAAGTTTGGTGTGAAACGTTACGTGTTTGGTTCTACCGTCTGTTCTGGCTTTGAAAATTTGTTGACCCAATCAAAAGAACTATTTTGAGTTGCTATCTTGCAGCTAGCACATACTTTGCGTTTGGTGGAAATGTTACTATATACGATTCAGACTTTTTCTGTCAATCGACTGCGATAAACTGACTGACTGAATTCCGCCGATTTGCCTCAACAATGCACGCACAGCTCGCTTAAGTCAAACTTGTATACAAGCTTAGAGGTAATGGAATACATCCAGGATACCAACCCCTCTCTCTCTCTCTCGCTCTCTATCTCTCTGCAGTCTCATTTAGATTCAACACACAGCATCCCCTGTCCACCTGCAGAGCTGCCCAAGGTGCCTGACTACAAGACATGACTATATGACCAAAATGTGGCAAAATAATATAAAGGTGCCATTTATTTAAAGTGCAACTAACGAGAGAAAATCAAAAAACAAGTATAAACTAATGAAATAAAATCAAATCACATGCTGAATTCAGTTTCATACCTGAGAGCATGTGCCCTCTTCCACAGCATCCTTCTAAGTATCTTATCATTTACTTCATGCACTCATTCACATGTCTTACATTTACATAATGCACTCATCGATAAATTGTGTCTGACATAATATATGACAAGGAGTCCGTGGGGGCCAGCACGGCGGCGCAGTGTTTACCGCGTTATGCACAGTTCTGAAGTCATGAGACTGTTATATTTATTTGTGGAGTTTGCATGTTATCCTCAGCATGCTTGCGTGTGTTTCCTCCGGGCACTCCAGTTTCCTCCCACATTCCAAAAACATGCATGTCAGGTTAATTGGCCGGTCCGAATTGTCCCTAGATGTGAATTAGCGAGCGAATTGTCTGTCCCTGTGTGCCCTGCGACTGGCTGGCAACCAGTTCAAGGTGTCCCCTGCCCACTGCCCGAAGATAGCTGAGATGGGCTCCAGCACCCCCGCGACCCTACCGAGGATAAGTGGTGCAAATAATGAATTAGTGAATGAATGAAAGTCCGAAGTGTGTTAGAAATTTAGAAACTGAACAGTTAGTGTGTTTAAAACTATCATATGGGGTTCTTGATGTTTTCTTAATGTGAACTAAAACAAAGCATATCTTTTCTGCCTCGGAGAGATAATGTTTTATTTTTGCTTAATACTCTATACTACGTGGTTAAAATGTAAGCACTTTTTCGTTGAACCACAAGCAACTACCTGATCCTGGTTTCCTCTTTTTTTTCAAGGTAACATTAAATTTTGTATTTTTATTTATATCTTTTTAGCATATTTGATATTGGAGTAATCCAAAAGTAATCAAGTTACATTACTTTAATGTTATAGTATTTGGATTATGTTACTGATTATGTTCAACAGGTAATGAGCAACCATACCGGATTACATTTTGAAGTAATCCTCCTTACCCTGCTTGCATACAAACACAAAAAGCGGTCTTTATAATAGCTACATTCTGTATGTACGGACAAAGAGAAAGAAGAAAGCATTGATAACATTTGTATGTGCATGTGAGAATAGGAGCAAACTTCAAGGTCTATATTGAGTTGGCTGCAGCGGCGCCAGAGGACCTGAACAGAATAGCCCTGGCATCGCTTCCTAGGCCAATTAACGTGAAGCTGTCTGGGTCCAGGGAAGCTATTAGACTTGGGGAGAAAAAACACATTAAAAAATAAGAAAGTTCAGCGTTACCTCCCTCTACAGTGGCAGTGCTACGTAAAGCTCCTTGTTTTTCTTGACTGAATAATACTCAAAAACACCCCCGCCCAACCACACTCACCCTCCTTCTCAACCCCACTACCACTTTCAAAGCCTGTGGATGTGGGCAGAGCATTTCGCCTTTATTAACCATCTCACTAGAGACAGGACAAGCAGGCGGGCGCCTTTATTAAAGGATGCCGCCCGAGCGGAAAGGAGCGAGCTTGGAGATTTAAATCGAGGCAGACAAGAACAAGCTGAGGCCGTCGCTCGGCGTAGTTAGATGAGAAGCGGAATTTGTGTTGATGTTAATCAAACAAGCAACTGTTTTTTTGTTTAATAAGCCCAACTTCAAATGTGTGCACCAACTGCCTGGGATAATTGAAAGCGTGTGTTTGCCAGTGCGTTAAAAGCAGTGCGTGTGTGCATGTCTGTGGGCAAATTTTAAGATGTGTAAATATGATGCATACGTGCGCACAATTACCATGGAGACACTTCTGTGGACTCAAAGTGTAAATGAGAAAGCATCCATCACTATCTAAGGGGCCTGTCACACAGACATTTGCGGCTGAATCACGGCCAGAAATTTCTGCCTTTGAGGCGGACGCTATTGGACGCATTGAGTTCGCTATTAAGACGAGATACAGCGGTGCTCAACACGAGTTCGGAAATTCGCGCGCGGGTGGCAGCGCGAAAAAGTTTTACCCTGCTCAATTCTTCAGAGCGCGGGTACACAGCCTTTCACGAGCGTATTGAGGCTGAACCACGGCCAGAAATATCTGGCCGTGAAGCAGATGCTGTTAGGCGCTGTTGGACGTTTTGAGACCGCCATATAGACGAGATAGAGCAGTGCTTTACTCGCGGTCGTAAATTTTCACGTGGTTGGCCGCGTTCAAAACTTTTGAGCTGCTCAAAAGTTTGAGCACGTGTTAAACCGCGTGCCGCACACGTGGTCAACACGAAGTAATGACGCGGAAATGACGCGGAACGACGTGCTCTGGCCGCGGCCAGGGCGTGGTTACACATGGGTAGGACGGGAAATTTCAGCGGGTAATCGTGGGTGGAGCACGGTAATAGCATGTTCTGCGCCTGTATCGCTGTGTTATTACGTAAAATTAGCGTGTTACGCGTGTGACAGTCAAACGCCTTTCTCCGCGTATAAACAGCGCGATTTGCCGAGCACACGTCATTTGTGCTCGTGACGTCAAGGGGGTGAACATGGATCCCCGTCAGCGTAGTTTCTCTTCATTTCGAATAAATCTTTCGGTGCATTCGCGGCAAGGCTTTAATTCTGGGACCTTAGCTTGGCCTTTTGGTTGAGAGCAAGAGTCCCGGCTCCTAAGCTTTGTAGCGTATTATGAACTGATTAATAATGAATAAAGAAGATAGAATAATCACTCTTAAACCCCCCCCCGTCAGCGTAGTGATCTCGTCTTAATCCATTTTTATTTCTAGGCATTTCTTTTCAAGATAATAAAATAAAAATGATGCCATAGCTTGAAATCTTGATCTTCACGGGACTGTGTCTTGTGCGGTTATGATTGCTACAGCCCGGTGCCGAGATTTGCATCCCCTCGCTAACACAACCACCTTTACCTCGTTATATCTCACTTTTGGGGAATGTAATGGCGAACATATAACTAAAACCACATCGTCTTGCATTTGTTGAAAATGTAATACAACTTAATCCACTCCGTCTTTGTTTTTGTTGTGAACGTAATCGAACAGTAATGCACACCGTATATAAAATCCTCCCCCCCTCGCGTGAACGCGCATTCTGCTGCGCTTCCAACGAAAGTGATCGTATTCTATATAAAACGCTTATTAATACTATAAAGCGAGCTAATTATAACAATTGGGAGATCCTAGTCTATATAACGCGTTTATTTAAACAATAAAGTGCGATCGTATTCTACAAAATGCGTTTGTTAACGTGGATGAAAAAGTCACGCGAGGGGGTGGGGCGGTGTAGGTGTTGCGTAGGAGTCGGATTTGGGCACAACACCGGCTCGGGAGCTTTTATACCCGTGGTCCACACGAGAAAATGACGCAGAAATGACGCGATGAGGAAGCGGAACAGTCGCCGGCGTCTGTTTTGCGGGCATACCACCGATGAACAGCGGGTTAGCCAATTTTGCGCATTTTCCATCCCGGGCAACCACGGGCAAAAAAAACCCGCAAAATTTTAGCCGTGATTCAGCCGCAAATGTATGTGTGACAGGCCCCTAAGCAAGTACATTATGCGTAACATCACTCGGTACATCTACACACTGTTAATAATACGATTGGAAACGGACTTTAGGCGTTTTGTGAAAAAAAAAACGTGTAATTGAACTGTGGAACAATGAAGATGGTATTATTTCAAAATGTAAATGGTCTGCATATATATATAGCCCTTTTCAAGTCGATGAAGACCTCCCAAAGCGCTTTACAATGTGCCTCACACTTTTCCGTCTTAAACACTAACTAACCGATAACAGCGTCAGCCATGCAAGGCAACTACCTGCTATTGGATGTTTTAGGGATTCGGTGTCTTTCCCAAGGACACTTCTACATATAACACAGAGGAGTCGGGAATTGAACCTGCGACCTCTTGATCCCTAGACGAGCAATTTACCTCCTATGCCAAGGCCGCCCATAGGTTTTTCATTAGCTGTTCTCCAATTTTGATCACTAGTGTACACTCATGAATTATTATGGAGACAGGGGTTTTCAAATACGAAAGCTTAAGCATAGAGCAACAAAAATATGTCCGGAGGTTCTGCCGATTAAAAAAGTACAAATTCTGATAATGACTTTTCAAGATATTTATAAAATTTAATCATTTACATGTTGGCATTATTAAATGCTGTCCGTCACCATTCCTTATACAACCATCTCATATATTTGAATTGTTCATCTACTTTTTAAAATTCATATTTCTAGACGAGATAAAGGAAAAGCGCAATAAAAAAGCATTTCGAGCAAAATGTTTGTGGATAATGACAACTCTAATCCAAAACCCTCATATCATTGCCATCTGTCTTTGCTTGCCTCGGCCCAGCCTCCCACAGCAGATTGACTGAGGTGGCGCTTTGCTCTGATCCCTGCTTTTCCTTCACTAATTCCAATTTTAAGGGCTTCATTCTCCCCTATAGTGCAGACTGCACCGACAAAAAATAATAATCTTATTTTAGAGCCCTTAGCAAACTGGCACACACATCTTATCTGGTCACTCCAGTACATCTTGAGTCGATAGGCCAAAGGGCTTGGAGATTATTTGAAGGATTTGAGCCTCAGGTGAATTATATTTCCACAATGTCAAGATAAGTGCCTGATATGTTATCATTGTTAACCCCCTCATTTTGTCTTTTTAATCTGTACACTGATAGGGTCGATATTTTCACAAAAACTTCAAATCGAACAGTATATGACATTAGTTTCACAGAACTGAATTGCTTGAGTTTAAATAATGACACTAGGCTGAGCTTCATTATTTCCTAAATTATAAACTTTAAGCTGTAGTATTTTTTATGATATAATTTCATTTTGAAACTATCCCAATGATCTTAAATCTACAAGGTGATCGCAAAATAATGGATAGCATTGGTACAGTCTTTAAAGTTGCCACTGATTTTTTTCTTCTTCTGGGTGAACTTATTCGAAACCAATGTTATCAATTTTGAGATTTCAGGAGCATTTTTTATAATGAACGCACCACCCCAGCTACATTCAAGAAAATAAACATTTCCTGTTACACCTAACTAACTAACTAACTAACTAACTAACTAACTAACTAACTACCTAACTAACTAACTAACTAACTAACTAACTAACTAACTAACTAACTAACTAACTAACAATTAGGGAATTCAAACATCAATTGTGGTAGCATTTTGTCTAAACAAAAATACTTATTTTTAATGCTCTCATCTAGCTGCTCTTTAAAACTGAATGAAACCATGCAAACCTGCTTTTCAGCTGCCTGGTTGTATTATTTGGGTTCCAAATGATTGCCTTTCACTCCACATATCAGCACGGCGGCGCAGTGGTTAGCGCTTGTGCGGCACAGTTCATGTCATGGGAACCTGTCGTGGGTTCAAATCCAGCTCCAGACTTTCTGTGCGGAGTTTGTATGTTCTCCCCGTGCTTGCGTGGGTTTCCTCCGGGCACTCCGGTTTCCTCCCACATTCCAAAAACATGCATTTCAGGTGAATTGGCCGGTCCAAATTGTCCCTAGGTGTGAATGAGCGAATGAGTTGTCTGTCCCCGTGTGCCCTGCGACTGGCTGGCAACCAGTTCAGGGTGTCCCCTGCCCACTGCCCGAAGATGGCTGGGATGGGCTCCAGCCCCCCCGCGACCCTACTGAGGATAAGCGGTACGGCTAATGAGATGAGATGAGATGTCATTTCATCTTTAAATGTTTGTTATACCCAAGATTGCTCACCACCTGGATTGGCAAACATGGGATTTTCTGTGTGACCTTGAGTATGAATGGCACAGTGGTCTATGGTAAGCATGGTTTGCTTAGTTTACCGTTGTTCTAGGGTTATTACATTCATATGGTATTGTATTAGGGCGACATGACAGCGGAATGGTTAGAGCACTGGCCCCACTGTTCAAATCCAACTACTACTTTCTGTACATATTCTGCATGTTCTCCCCATGCCTGCGTGGGTTTCCCCTGGGCACTGCAGCTTCAGCTTGTCATTGTTATAGGTATGTGTAAGTGTATGAATCTGTCTCCGTGTGGCAACCAGTTCAGGGTGTCCCCTGCCCACAGATGTGATTGGCTCCAGCACAACAGTGACCCTGGTGAAGACAAGCTGGACTGAAAATGGATGGTATTACAAAATATAGCACGGTGGGTGAATTTAAACTGTAAATGGACCTCGTAAAGTTCCAGTATTTGCACAGGCCCTGTGTTTCTCTGATCATTTATATTTAGCATTCTTTCCTTTTTTCATTAAGCTAGGGTCCAGTTTGAAGAATCCCCCACTAATTATATCTGTGTATTGGCTTCACGTGTTCACAATATGAATTTGAAATTTGCTACAGATGAACAGATTTCCTATTTTGGTAAAGTTTTATTATTATCTGTTTGAAGAAGCAAAGCGGTATGAGATGATGGATGAAATTTATTGCACAGGAAATGAAAGCTAGCAAAATTGAGTTTGTGTTTAATCAGTTTTTATGTTTATGGGGTGGGTGGGATTGTAGAAATGAACATTTCCCATTGTCATAAATAATGCACATTATTCTTTTATTTGGAAAGAATGGCTACAAAGTCATCAATGTACTGGAAAACCCGAATGACTTTAAGTTAGACTAGTCAAGGATCGAACTGTTTTCAGTTTCCCAACCATTTTTTAGGTTGCAATTTGATCTTATTTATTTTACCTGTGTGATGAGCTATCATTCCAGTGAGAAAAGTGGATTTAGTTGTAGTGGGAACTAGAGATGGACAAAAAACAACTTTCTACAGACATTGTTCTGTTTTCACCAACTGTAACCTTAATTCACAGTCAACTTTGGATCCAAGTTTTGAATTAGGTCCAACCGAGAGCACATTGTGTTGTCAATATTACACCTTTTTGTCATGATTACCCAAGTGGAGCCACCTGGGGTAATCATCTGGCGCGCTGGAATGCGCTTCCTGATTGGTTTATGTTCCCTTTTTAAGTATGCTACGCGGAGACCTTCGTCGGAGGATTACTTTTTACCCCGTTTGACTCGCCTGATTTTCCTGTGTATTTTTGACTTGTTTACCTGATTCTGCCTGCCTCCGATCCGACCTGCTTCCGTTCCACGCTACGATCTTCTCTCCAGTCCCGGTAAACTCGACCTGCTTCCGTCCCACGCTACGATTGGCTATGTGTCCCGAAGTTGTCTTCACGGCGTTGCTGCTGACGTTCGACGGTCATCGCGTCTCCCGCTAACCCTGTACGCTTCCCCAAATAAAAGACTTGTAACGAACGCTCTGGGGTCTCCTGCTCTGTTCTGGTCCTCCTGACACTTTTTTATTTTTCATAGGAAACCAAGTCGTTACTAGTGCCACAAACACTTTGAACTCCCAAGTCTTTTTGTCTTAAAACACTATCTCTGACTTAATCCCATTAAAACCCTAAGTGACGCTTACTCAACATCGGAATAGGAATGAAGACCATGTCAAAGTCATGTGATTCTGTCAGGAAATAATATGAAAACACGAAATACCAGTTTAATCAAATAAAACAGTTAATATGTCCTATAGTACACTTAACCTGGTCTCACCATATTTATTGAAGAAACTAATATCAAACCTGGTATTGAAATATCACTGTGACATACATGGCATATTGGGCTAAAAACCTTAGAATATGAATAAAAAGTTGATGTGACATGTAGGTCACAAAAACAAAAATGGTAATAATCTTCCCAATGTTTTAGTGGTATCTGGTGTGTTCAATTGAAGTGTGTTCTGCTTGTCAATTAAAAGTGTACTGAACAAATGGAAACTAAAATATTGTGCTGATATAATAAATAACCTGCTGACAGGATTTCACTGACAACACCAATGTATCAAACAGGAAAGCAGAAGATCCGGCCATGGTTAGACAAGTTTTGCAAACAATGTTTGGATATCACCTGGAAGAGCACAACTATTGATGAGCAAATATTATAATTCAGATGGACAAACAGTCTAATAAGACAGTATGTGAAGGAAAGGCTACACTCCTGGGAACAAAAGATTTGGAGTCACTGTTGTTCTCCAGGAATCTTTTGTGATTTTATTGTCTATAAAGGTGGCACATGGAAAAAATCTTTATTTGGTATGGGAGGCAATGTTAAGGTCAACCTGTGTGAAACTCCCCCATTACACCTAAACTACAAAGTGTTTGCTTGACAATCTTGCTTGACTCTGCATGGCACTCTCTTGGCTGGTTGTCAGTTTGAAGATGAAAGAAGTTTTGCCAAGAGAGGCCGCGGATCAGTTGTTGAAAGGGTGGAAAAAGAAGAAAGGCTGGTCATTGTCAAGTGGTATGTCAACAACTCTGTTACCCTGATCTCATCCTAACTCTGCAGTTGAACCTCAATTTCATGCTCGACGCTGGAGCAAAGCAGATAAGACATTTTGGATGTCAGGACGGCACACATTAAGAAAGAGTACAACACATTCATGGGAAGAATAGATCTCATTTAAAGTGTCGCAAGGTGTAGGTACCACATGAGGTCATGGGGTTGGTACCTTTATGCTCTGGCTCACCATCATGTTAGGTCAATCTACTGCTGTGACTGTAAACTAATTGATGTTAATCATGAATATGTTGTTCAAATGCAAGTAAAATGCAAACTGTTATGCTTACTCATTGTCAAATGAAGAATATGTTTACCACTAATGCCTTATAAAATGAGCTCAATAAATTAATCTTTGTCTAATCAGACCAGAGAATATCTTTCCAGCCATGGCCTTTGTTGACTGACTTATTTTCATCAATATTCTAAGAAAAAAAAAACCATCAGGAATGTTTTTTGGTGGTCCACTTGGTCTTTAATATATTCCATCTATATTTCCTGTAACTGAAAGGGGTTCAGGTCCATATGGGTTAAGCAGGGTACAAATCATAAAACTGCTGCACATGAATCTCAGGGTTACCGCTGGATATCCGTGCAGGTCAGCGAAGGCGCTATGGACCATTATATTTCTATTACAGAAGACAGGTAACTTGAGGCCACCAGGGCACGAGAGCAAGGCCCAGTCTGCAGAAGCATAATAAAAGCTGATGTTCCATGGGCCTACTCCCTTCCTGTGGTGGTACAGGTTTAAAGGTGGGGCATGTTGTCAAACAGGCATGAGAAGCCTCTTGCTGTGCGGACGTATATGTGGCGCGAGGCTGCCAGATTGGAAGTCGGCAGCTCCTTTTCCAAGGTCAAGGATCATGTACGGCAAATGAGGTCGCCATATTGTAGTTCAGCTTTCACAACTTCGAAACATTGCAGACTTTTGTCACTTTAAGCGTGCCAGTGCAATCAGACTTAAATGAGAACTGCCTTCTGTTTCCGGGGAAAACAACTGGAACAGTCCAAATGAATCATTTAAATTTCTAGTATATTTTCTCGTAAAAAATGAATAACCCCCATATACATGCCATTTACGAGCAATCCGATCAGGGGGAGTGCTGTCATCACGCAAAAAAACATCATTTAATTTCTGACATTGATCAAAGGTTGCTTTCATTCATGCCACTCATCAAAATCAGTGAAGTACCATGCTTGTTTGCTCTTGCTCCACAAGTGGGCTCCATTGCTAAGTACATATGTTCACAAAGTGTGCGCAGAAGGTTAGACTTACACCATATGGGAATGTCACAAAGAACTCTACCAATATGCAATAGTGTTTTTAGCGAGTAAAAGGTTTGAGTCTATCATTTAACTCTGTACTAGTCTTTAGTGCTTTGCGGCATGTAAATATCCCGGGTAAGATTCCTTGTGTTACACTACAGTGGGTGGTTCCCTACGTTGCGGACATTTCCACTATATGGATGGTAATGGAACAGATTCAACACAAAAATCGAGGGAATAATTTCCCTTTTAGGTGCACGGGTGGGGATGATGTGTGTCCTGCCTCTGAGAAAATTTGAAGTGGCGTCACAGTGGCTGACTGATTAGCGCGTCAGCCCCACAGTTTAAATGTCCCGGTGTTTGCATGTTTTTCTTGTGCCCGCATGGCTTTCCTCCAGGCACTCCGGTTTTGCTGCAGCCCACTGACCTGAGATGGTCCAGATAGGCTCCAGGACCCCCACTACACTAACGAGGATATGTAGTCTAGAAAATGGATGTATGGGTCTATGGGTGCCCTCTTATGGTACATGTTACATGTTAATTGGTGGTTGCTGAAACGAAGGAGGGACTTAATATTTAACAGAAGCACAGACACTAACTTTTGAGTACATGTTGCAATTTTTTGTTGTTGCTTTGGACATGAATTGTCTGTAAGCATGAAACATATTGTGATTACTTGAATGACAATGTATGGTGATGGTAACGTTTTGTATAAAATGACGAACTCTTGTTTTAAATTGTTGTCAGCATGTCTTAGTTTAGCTTAAATTATAATCAGCAAACAAATAAGACCTTGTTGTACCTTTTAGTTTTCGCTGTTCACAGATCCCTTAACTGCCGGTGTCATGGTGGTGTGTCTTGGGGAGGTACAGCCACGTACATGCCCATTCCTCTCCAGGGCATTTTTTGGCGTAGGGGTTGCCCCCCCTAAATGAAACTGAACTGATTTCCTTGGATACCAGTATCTGAAAAAGCACCCCCGTGCTAGTTCCGGTTGTTTTTTGGTCTAAAGCTTCATCCTGCTCTTCAGTGATGAGCCGGAATGTGGCATATTGTGTGACAATATAAAAATTATGTATTTAAAAAAATATATATACTGATAGACATCAAAATATGCTAAATGGGCGAGCTTCCTACGTTAGCCACGATAAGAATGAATATCCATTGGAGAAGGCCCTTGACCGCGTTCACAAATGTCATTATGGAATGTCATCCACTCATTAACTTGTGATTTGGGTGGGTGGCAGTCAAGAGCTGCTGTTTTTTTCTCCAAGCTGGAGGGTCCTGGTTGGTCACCATTGTCTTGCTTGACAGTTGAGAGTTAGGCTGGACAGCAGCAATGAGAGATATTCCCAAATTCCAACACAGCTTATAGCAACCTTACAAAGGTAATTGTTGAAGCCATTGTCCGAACAGCAACTAAAAGAAATAAGTCTGGTTATTCAGGACGACGTTCACTAGATGTCTAGTTGGAAAATGTTGTGTTGGCTGAGTACAGGTCACAAAGCTTGTTGAGAGCTTGTGATGGAGCGATGCTAGCTTTCGGTGTTGTAGCCGAGAGTTGTGCTTGTGCTCACGAAATAGGTGAAGTATTTGGGGTTACTTGCAGGTCAGGGATGGTGCATTGTGACAAAGCTTCAGCCCCAAAGATTTAGAAGAACCAAATAATAAATATACCAAAATAATAAATAAATATACATTTTCCTTTTTTCATGCAAGCTATCTAAACCACTGAGTGAAGTCAGTTTTGATCATCAAAAAGTGAACTCCCTTCCTGCCAGCCGAGTTAAAGAGAATTTTTGACGTCTACATCCGTCAATGATTGATGCTCATGGATAATTATTTACGTGGCATGGCCTAAATCAATGACCTAATTTTAAAAATAGTTCTTTGTAGTTAGTTCAAATTATTACTCTGCCACAGGACAGTGTCTATGTGGCTTTTAAAATGTGTACAAGTTCTCAATATCTGCTCGAGAAGGACCAGGAATGGAATAAGAATCCAACACTATATTTACTTTGAATCTGCTCCTGCAAAGAGTGGTCCAGATGGTCCGACCACAAAAAAGAAAAAGTCTGGCAGTAGCATCTGTAGCCAGCAGGCCAGATGGAAAATAGCGCACACTTGATATAGGTTCAATCATTTGGAGAAGTACAACAATAACAACCCACATCCAAGAGTGATGAACAAGTTGACAATCTTCCGTCACCTGGCGGCTTGTCTTTGCTTTGTAACATATTGCGAGTGCACTAAACACTGTCGCTTCGGTGTGTCAAGCAAACACACAAATGTGATCTTTTTGATAATGTCATGTTACTCCTAGCTCTCGAGATTTACATACATGGAAATATGTTCCACTAAGGGCCCGGTCACACAGCCATTTGCGTCTGTATCGCGGGTAAAATTTTGCGTTTTTTTTTGCCCGTGGTTGCCCGCGATGCAAAATGCGCAAAATTGGCCAACCCGCTGTTCATCGGTGGTATGCCCGCAAAACAGACGCCAGCGACTGTTCCGCTTCCTCATTGCGTCATTTCCGCGTCATTTTCTTGTGTGGACCACGGGTATAAAAGCTGCCGAGCCGGCGTTATGCCGAGAAATGCATCCTTGCCGAGATTTGCATCCCATCGCTACTACAACCACTTTTACCTCGTTTTGTCTAACTTTTATATCACTTTTAGGGAATTTAATGGCGAACATATAACCAAAACCACTTCGTCTTGCATTTGTTGGGAATGTAATACAACTTAAACCATTCCGTCTTTGTATTTGCTGTGAATGTAATCGAACGGTAATGCACGCCGTATACAAATCACTTTTGAGCAGGTAACATGTTTATTTTGCCTTTTTCTATTCAAATCGCTCGTATTGAAACTGTTATGCACTCTACCATAAAGCTTATTTCTGCATAATAAGCTTTACGGTAGAGTGCATAACAGTTCTCAAAAGTGATTTATATACGGTGTACATTACCGTTCGATTACGTTCACAACAAAAACAAAGGCGGAATGGTTTAAGTTGTAATACATTCCCGACATATGCAAGACGAAGTGGATTTGGTTATATGTTCGCCATTACATTCCCTAAAAGTGATATAAAAGTGAGATAAAACGAGGTAAAAGTGGTTTTAGTAGCGAGGGGATGCAAATCTCGGCAGAGATGCATTTCTCGGCATAACACCGGGCTGTAGAAATCATAACCGCTCAAGAACCAGTCCTGTGAAGATTTCAAGCTATGGCACCGAAGAAGCCAATATGTTATTATTGTGATAGTTTTTCATTTTTATTTTATTATCTTGTTATGAAATGAAAATAAATGTCAAGAAATAAAAATGGATTAAGACGAGGTCACTACAGTGACGGGGATCCATGTTCACCCCTTGACGTCTCGAGCACAACTGACGTGTGCTCGGCAAATCGCGCTGTATATACGCGGAGAAAGGCGTTTGACCGTCACACGCGTAACACGCTAATTTCACGTAATAACACCGCGATACAGGCGCAGAACATGCTATGACCGTGTTCCACCCACGATTACCCGCTGAAATTTCGCGTCCTACCCACGTGTAACCACGCCCTTGCCGCGGCCATAGCACGTCGTTCCGCGTCATTTCCGCGTCATTACCTCGTGTGTACCACGTGTGCCGCCCGCGGTTAACACGTGGTCTAAAGTTTTGAGCACCGCAAAACTTTTTCGCGCGGCCAACTGCGTGTGAATTTCCGACCGCGAGTAAAGCACTGCTGTATCTCGTCTATATGGCGATCTAGAAGCGTCCAACAGCGCCTGCTTCACGGGCAAACATTTCTGGCCGTGATTCAGCCTCGATACGCCCGTGAAAGGCTGTGTGACCGGGACCTAAAGTTTTGAGCAGCGCAAAACTTTTTCACGCTGCCAACCGCGTGTGAATTTCTGACCGCGTGTAAAGCACTGCTGTATCTCGTCTGTATGGCGATCTCAAAGCGTTCAATAGCGTCCGCTTCACAGGCAGAAATTTCTGGCCGTGATTCAGCCTCGATACAGACGCAAACGGCTGTGTGACCGGGCCCTAAATTTGCTTTTACAACGATGCCCAGTTTTAATTAACCCTCAGAATTTTCGTCAGCTTGTTATGTTGCTACGTTTTTATGATCTCAGATAATTAATATAAATAATTTAGTTCTGAGCTTTAACCATATTATAGACACATTCTGAGTAAAATCTGACCAAATACCGGTTTCTATTAATAACTCATTCTTATATTAGTACATTTCAATTAAGGGTAAAACAATTTTTGGGGGGAAATCAATTATGATGCTTATTATAACAGAACACTTGTTCACTATATCATCACACAAATCACACATAAATGATACGTTTCAGATTTAGTTTTTGGTTTGGCCTATCTGAAAAAAATAGATTTCAAAATTGTATTAAAAGGATAGATAGTTAGATAGTTGTTATTTGTTTTTATTATGGATTATCTCATCTCATCTCATCATCCGTACCGCTTATCCTCATTAGGGTCGCGGGGGGGCTGGAGCCCATCCCAGCCATCTCCGGGCAATGGGCAGGGGACACCCTGAACTGGTTGCCAGCCAATTGCAGGGCACACAGGGACAGACAACTCATTCGCTCATTCACACCTAGGGACAATTTGGACCGGCCAATCCACCTGAAATGCATGTTTTTGGATTAATTATCAAATAATGATTAGTCTTTGCACCTCTAATCTAAATAAAACATTAATTACACAACATTTACTCAACTAATCTTTTGAGCATATAATCAAGTTTGTCAGGTAGGAAGTCAAATAACCTCAAAAACTGTAAATAGTAACTCTTGCAATCCAATAAAATTGAGTCAACCAGGAGGATTCCAAGTTCATGAGAGACGCCCCAAAGGTGATATATGCAGCCACCCACTGATTTGACACTCCAAAAAGTTGGAAAATGTGTTGGCTGAGTACAGGTCACAAAGCTTGTTGAGAGCTTGTGATAGAGCGATGTTAGCTTACGGTGATGTAGCCAAGAGCTGTGCTTGAGCTCCGGAGATGGAAGCTCGTTGTCGGTTTTGTTCTTAACGTGTTGAGACTTGTAAATGTACATTTTCACACCAGGGGAAGCGAGCTCATTGACCACTTTGCCTCCTTGCATGCCCTTGGTTAACACATTGTCATGTGAGGAAAGAATAAAACCCCATGTAGATATGTGTTATGAAACAGTGGTTGACAAATGAAGTTTTGCACTCTTCCATTCAATTATTCTTTTTGTGAAACAGGTAACTTTTAAGTATTTGGTACAAGTATGTCAATAAAAGCCTTAATGAAAATGAACATTCTGGTTGTTTTCAACTCCAGTCCGAGAGATTTTATGCATATTTACGCCTAAATTTGAATAAAGTTTTGGCCAACATGGCAATTTCAGATGTTGTCCAGTTTTTAAAGGGCACCCACACATAATTTTGGGAATGACAAGATTACGGAGATTTGTGTAATAACTACTGTGGGGTGTAGTAAACAAGATTCTGTGATTAGTTCATTGATAACTTTAGCACGAGCGAACACCATCGAGCCCCAAGCAAGGCAATCCCTTTAATCAAAGCATGATGAGAGAGACCCCAGACATGTCCACAGTCATCGACAGGACTCTTTTTTACTTCCTCTCATTGGCCGTTGCATGTCGACCTAGAAAAACAACTAAATTCTCCCCAGAACATTGCTTCATCACATATGAGACTCATGCTGGAACTAAAATTAACCAGCAAATAGCTCATAGAGGATACCAATAAAAGGAAATGTGCAAAGCACCAGGTACTGGTGGAGGACTGCAGGGGCTGGAAGATCTTCTATGAGCCAATAGAAGTTGGCTGCAGAAGCTTTGCTAGACAATCCATCAGAAAAGCCCTAGGACGCCTGGGTGTGAAGAAAGTCACTATTTGGCAATGGCTCAAAAGGGCATATCCATTGGCTGATACTGGGACGCAAGCCAAACACGAACATTATGGCTGTGTCACCTGGGCAAGAGTGTCTGATGTTGCGAGACCCCAAAAGCTGAACCCTGGCTACAACACTGATGTGTCCCAGTTGCATCCAGGATATGTTTTTTCAAGCTATGGATATTATTTCTTTTGATTTTGGCATTTCTAAATCAGGTATGTTTTGGGGTTCAAGAAACATTTTTTTTGGTCATTTTTTGTATGTAAATGTGTTAATCTGTTCCAGACCCTGCAAAAGTACAGTATGATAGTTTTTTTTAAATAAATCATAAGAGCATCAAAAGATAAAACAAATACATGTTAAAATTAAAGCACAATAAATATCAAACGAGATGCACATAATGTAAAAAAAATAGAATAAAGGACATTTTAAAAAAAATCATTTATCTTTTGGCTTTGCATTTATTTAAAAACGTATCCAGTCAGTGACAATGAGTCGGAAATGCGTGAGGCAGACCTAGCGATAGGCCCCCTTGTCAAACACTTTTTCCAGATTATTTCTTTCCATAAATTCCGAGACTTAATGGAATTTTGCCTAAGTGTCTTGAATTTTATCTTGCAGGGAACCCTTCTCTTCCTAGTCTGTGAACTCTGAACTGTGACGGTGGCACAAGAGCATGCTGGGGGCTCGCATGCGGACTGGCTGCCAGGCAGATTTGAAGTGATAGCCTATTTATTTACGTTGGAGGAACTGTGGGAGCGGAGAAATGCAGCGCGTACCGTACGGCATTTTTTTCATCGTAAGTAGACGTAATCTTAAAAACTAAAGGCAATATTCTCCCGTTCAGATACTTCGTAACCTGAAACTCTCATTTGTAGAGACACTTGTTAGTACAGGTACCACTGTATTTGGTTATCTAGCTTCCCCATTTTTTTTTTGACAATTCCTTAAAACTTATTTAACATGTTTGTATTGCAGATGGGGTATTATTTGTAAATTGCATAGATTTATCTCACATTCTAATGACTAATTCCTTTTTCTTCCCTAAATTATTTCCTCGGCAAATGGTCCTATCTTTCAGTAACCCTGCATACTGTATAACAGGTCATATTTTGTTTATTGACTACATAGACTCATCAACGGAAATCTATTAACAACAGGCGTTGTCAGATAGCGGAGTCCCGCCAAGATCAATTCTGTTTGACTTCACCCCAACATAAAAAGGTCAGGGTTTAACATGACCGCCGAATCATCTGGCCCTGGTGCTAATTAATCCAACCTGCCTTACAAGCGCCCGTCAAGCGCTTCATCAGCAATGCCCAGTTGCTGCGGTACGGGGTCAGCACGCTTCAGACAAGCAGGGTGCTGAAGCGTAGCACAACTCCCTGGAAGCACATGCCAACACAGGTTCGTTGTACTTTCCCGGTGAGAACGGTAATAACCCACAGGGTTAGTACTTTTTATGAGAAGATCAACCCAATTGTTCAGGCATTAAGGATACACGAAGACACCCTCAGGCACTTTTGAACATAATGGAATAGACGACTATATATGGCTTGGTTATTTTTTTTTCATTACTAAATGTAGGTTTACCTACCACAGTTATAACCCTACCTCTTGTTTGATTTTCTTCCTCCGAAAACATAAAACTATATAACATAAGTTTGTTACTTTTTCCTCAAGTTTAAAAATATGCAGGAATTATTTCGGATATAATGGCAAAATTAAGCTATTCTCGGCAACCAGTCCATGTTAAACTCAGGTATTGCCTAAAGTCAGGTAGCCTGGGCTCCAATTACCGGTGACCATAATGAGGGCAAGTGCTATACAATACAGATGATGGACGGATAGGGAAATTAAATCAAATTGCAAAATCCAAGGAGGGGGGGAGTAGAGCAATATAGAATTTTCTGGAAATCACTTGAGACAGAAGTAGGATTTCAGCAAAATGTGACAAACCTCCAAACTTTAAAATAAATGTCATCCTTACCATGTACGTGTTTATATATTTGTCTCATGACATAGTTGGCTCAGTAGTAATTTGGAATATGCACTGAATATAAAATACTAATATGCATTTGGACCAGATTATTTAATGTTTTAATTTTATATCAAAATATGTGTCGTCAAACATTGCTTCGCATTATTTGCCACATCGTTTGAGAAGGTCCAGTGTTAGAGGAAAATCTGGCTATATCAAGAGCTTATGTAAAATAGCTACATATAATGTGTGTGGGGGTTACTGATCATATATAATCATCTCCATCCGTAAAGGGGATTCGAACAAGTGCCTATCCGTTCGTCCATCCATCCTCTTCCACTTATTCCAGGTCAGAAACTCATATCATTTAACTCATCCGACAGGATCCCGAGGTGTTCGTGGACCAGCATGTTCTGGGCAGTTCTTGGGGCCTCCTGCCGTTGAGACAAGTGATGTGCGATAAGGTTCTTGTTTGGTGAGCCACAGTCTGAATTATAAACAAATAAGCTTACAACTTATTCCTAATTTTACTGGTAGAGAAAGAAATCATGAATGAAATGTTGCATAGAAAAACATTTTTGTTTGTCTAGGCACTTCTGCTGTTGAATAAATATAACCATGAATACATATAATGTTGGGTTATTAGAATAGGTCACTTAGAATTTTGTCACTATAAAATGAGTTTTCCAGCTAATGTAAGTTTATTGTTTGATCATCAGATCGTTGCTTTGATGATCGCATTGTTCATTTAGTTGTTGTAGATGCACATCATGTTTAGCCACATATTTTAGTGAAGTGTTTACTCGCTGTATCCTTTATTAAAAGTACTTTCACAGCAATTGTTTTCTACCCTTATCTTATCATATATCCTTTGACGTCTCAGGTATATGCAGTACTAAATCTTGTAAAGGCAGTTATCCTTTCCTTTGCCTTGTAATTGTCACGGACCAGGGTAGAAAATAGAATTTAGAACCCACTCGCGTAACATACTCACAATTTATTGGGGGAGAGGAGGAATGCGCGAACACTCAATCCGGGGATCGATGGTCCCGGAAGTGGATTCAAATCCGAAAAAGAAAAGTCCGAAAAACAAATGGATCAGGCCAAAAATAAAACAGGATCAAGCACAGGCAGATTCACAAAACTAGGCATTTAACATAGTTTAACAGAAGTCAGTCAAGTCAAGTCAAGTCATTTTTATTAGTATAGCCCTTAATCACAAACAGTCTCAAAGGGCTTCACAGGGTATTGCACATGAGAAGTTTAGGTTATTCATATGCTATAGAGTAGAAGTGAGTTTTAAGCTTAGATTTAAACATTTCCACTGAGGTTGCAGACCGGATCTCAGGGGGAAGAGCATTCCACAACACCGGTGCCCGGATGGAGAACGCTCTCGAACCAGCAGAGCACTTTTTGGCTCTTGGGATCACTAGAAGACCGCCGCTCTCAGAACGAAGGCTTCGGGCCGGAACGTAGGGGGAAATCAGATCTGAAAGATATGAGGGGAAAGTCCATGTATGATTTTGTATAATAATAAGAGAATCTTGAAATCACATCTTAGGCTAACAGGGAGCCAATGCAGGTTAGCCAAAATTAGGGTGATGTGATCAGACTTTTTAGTCTTAGTTAAAAGCCTCGCTGTGGCATTTTGTACCAGCTGAAGACTCTTGAGTCTGGTCATCGGAAGACCGGAGAGTATTACAGTAATCGAGACGGGAGGTAACAAACGCGTGAATTATAATCTCCGCATCAGACTGAGATAGTATAGGACGATTTATAGCAATGTTACGAAGATGGAAGAAAGCGGTTCTCGTAATTTTTTTCACATGTGTTTGAAAGGACAGATTGGGGTCAAATATGACACCTAAATTTTTAACTGAGTCACTCTATGTGATGTGACATTTGTCAATGTTCACAGCAGTTTTAGAGAATAAGTCGTGGCATTTAATTGGACCAATAACAAACATTTCTGTCTTTTCAGAGTTAAAACGCAAGAAATTGAGTGACATCCACTCTTTTATCTCAGTGAGGCAGGCCTCCAGTTTTCCACAGTTTAGTGTGGCAGATTCCTCCATCGGGAGATATAGTTGAGTGTCATCTGCGTAGCAATGGAAACTGATATTATACTTGCGAATAATATCACCTAATGGAAGCAGGTAAATGCTGTAAAGAAGGGGGCCAAGCACTGAACACTGCGGAACACCACAGGTAACACTAAAGGGCTCAGATTTCATTTCGCCAGAAGTCTTGCAGAAGTCTCACAGAAGTATCACAGAAGTTTCACAAACGCTCAGACCACTAACAGCTCAAAGGAGTGCGTTTAAGTACTGCCAAGGAGCAATCGGTCAATGCGTCTCAGCCGGTGTCCATGGGCAGGGCCAATTGGGCGCCGTGGCAACCGCAACAGTATCCGGCGCCACTCGTCTGGGACCAACTGGGCGCCATGGCAACCGTGACAGTAATGCGACATCCCAGATGTGCCTGTTAGAGTTCATGGTTCCATTTTGCAAAGCCACACCCATTCCCTATAAAACAGGGAGAAAAAACATTCTTCCTAGCCTTTCTCGGGAGACGCGTCTCCATCGATTGTTCCAGAGTGCATTCTGATTTTGTATTTATTTTGAATCTTTGTAATAAATGTTTTCAATTGCATTAGTTCTCTTAGCTCTATTTTTCAAAGTCAGAATACTCTCTGTCTGATCCAGGAAATGAGCATGCGGCGTGACATCCTTTCACTTTCAATAACCATTCTATATACCAATTTTTGCAAACAATAAAGTGCACCTAAAAACTTCAAATTGGGCAGTAATTTAAAAGTGCGCTTTGTAATCTGGTGCGCCTTATATACTGTAAAAATGGTGGGCAAAATTGGAATTGCAATTACAATAAATGATTCTGCATGTAGTAACTATTCTGGCTCTAAGAAACGTATAAAGTGGCTTGTGAGTCCACTCCTGTTGTTAACTGTTAGTTGCTAAAAGGAAAAGGAGAGGCACAGAACTTTGACGGCAACTCATACACCAACTTTTGAACACTCATTGCAAATAATTGTCCACAAGTATGAACTGTATTGTGATCACTTGAATGAAGATATTTGTTTATGGTAACATTTTGTTCAAAGTTACGTACTTTTGTTTGTATTGTTGTAAGCGTGTCTTAGATTAGCTTAGAATTTATCTTTTGGTTAGCAAGCAACAAGATTTTTTTGTCTTTTATTTTAGTTTTACAAAGACCTTATAAGGGTAATTGGCCCTTATCCCAATAAAGAGCAAAGAAAAAAGTCTGCTGTCTAACTGTCAATAGGGGGATATTTTGAGGAGTGAGAACAGCACATTAACCGCTTATAAATTAATAAACATTTAAGTCGTAAAACCAGATATCAAAATGTCAATATATGTTC
The DNA here is from genome assembly GCF_059441175.1 of Urocampus carinirostris. Classification (NCBI taxonomy): domain Eukaryota; kingdom Metazoa; phylum Chordata; class Actinopteri; order Syngnathiformes; family Syngnathidae; genus Urocampus; species Urocampus carinirostris. The sequence continues at coordinate 47,003,934 of NC_142352.1, forward strand.
TATGAAATAAATTATTTCAATCTAAATATATTTTTTTAATTTTTAGGCAACCGGAGCTCTTACTGTATTTTAAATTCCATGTGTATTATCGCCCAATGGGCCTTATGTACATATATACAAAAGACTATTGTCTGCACAGCCTGCCTTGAGATCATGTCACTTTTGTGCTGTTGGGGAAACCTGGTCATGGTTAAATTTTAAGCGCACACTTTGCGAAACCTGCAGTTCGATATAAATCAGAATCTTGGAAAAAAACTAATGAAAAAAGGGAGACGGAAAAGAGGACACCCCAAAAAAGGCCAAACTCCTTTTGAGACTTTTTTATTCTGCCCGCTGAGTGGTAAATCCCGCGGTGACAAGATGCATGCCTGCATGCTGACAAGCATTAGAGAGCCTTGGCTACCTGGCCTTACTATGTGCGACCATTATGCAGGATTCCTGCCTCCTGCTGCACGCAGGTGGGATGTGGGACCTACTTATTACAACCCAGATGTGCTTGTAATCCATCACTGTCTCCCTTGCCCCCGTTGTACTCTAGAGGATGTCTGGAGCATGGCCTGCAGTTGTGTGTATACGTGTGTACATATGCGTGCGTACATGCCCATGGCCTCTTTATTTTCTTTTGCCCCTTCCGTCGTATGTAGCAGAGTTAAGATCTTGAGCCTAAGCCTGAGTCTTACCTGACCGAATTTCGACCTGGGTGAGGACTAAAATGTCGATCATTTAGTTTGGGTCTGGCTATGCTTCTCTCTCGCTGACTTTATTTCTAAATAAATATACTTTTATAGAAATGTATCCCGTAGTTTCCACAAAATAACTATCCCTTCCCTCAACAACCACCTAAATCGTTCACACAGAGGTATACCGACATACAATTTTAATTTGTTCCAGGTTTGTGCTCGTATCTTGAATTCCTCCTGTAATGAGCAAAATTTCCCAATACGGAACAATTAAAAACTAATTGATCTGCTCCCAACCTCCTGAAACCATACAAGTTAACCCTAGTTCACTATAAAATGCATCTTCCTGATTACAAATTAAACATAAAAATACAGTAATAAGATGATACTAACAAGATCAAATATATTTATTTATTATGATCACTTACCATGGAGGGATTCACCATAATGGAGGTGTATAGGTAGTGCGAGTGAAGTGAGAGGAGGGGTGCAGCAGAAGTAACGGAACACGAGAAACTTTTTATGATACGTAATCACTTACTATTCAAATGCCAATGCAACCAGATGATAAAGTGCGGCATCTGAGTCGGAACAGAAAGCTTCTCCTGCTCCTGGTAACCATGGAAACTAATACTATCTGAGTCAGATAAGGAATCCTGCTACTGGTAATGATGGAAATCAGTACTATCTCTTTTATATGGAAGTGGAAACCCCTACTCCAAAAAACAGCCTGAATACAGATGGGCACCACCAGGCTGTACTTGCCCAAGGCACATCTCGGGGCGCCAGTAGCTCAGGAGGTAGAGCGCTCGTCTTGGGATCAAGGGATCCCAGTTCGAATCCTGGCTCGTCCGTGTTACATGTCGAAGTGTCCTTGGGTAAGACACTGAACCCCTAATACCCCCAGGTTAGCGCCTTACATGGCTGCAAGGCCGCTATTGGGAAATGTGGAGCACATTGTAAAGCGCTTTGGGAAGTCATTGACTTGAAAAGCGCTATATAAATGCAGATCATTTCATTTCATTTCATTTCATCACAGGAAGGAGTTCCCCGACGAACCTGATGGTTAAGGGATCCATGAACCGTGATACTAAAACAATTTGTGACTAATGCACTGAACTCTTGCAAAGTCAATTTAAATAACTCTCGCTATTTTCCACCTGTCATTGTTCTACTCTGGCTCTCTGCTTATCTTTCTCCTAAAGTGCTGAACTAAATTCTTAAGGACATACTGCTGCTGTGGTTTATGGCACGATTTTCAACCCATCAAAATGACGGCCAACCTTAAATTGTTCCCGTCAACTCTTAAAAAAATCTGAAAATATTAGAAAATAGTCAGGTAGAGTAACCTCTGCAGACACAGAAATATAAAAGATGTGTATGTTTATACACCCTTTATCAACTTAGATTTGGTTACAAAAGGCAGGCTTAAATGTGTTATCATAAATAACTTTAACTTTAATGCCTGCGTTGGGTAGGGCTAGATCTTTTAGGCCTGATCTTAACCATAGTCTTTAGTATTGGACAATCTTTGTTCATGTGTAAATGCATTTGAAGATTAAATTATTCCCATATTTTACAATTTATTTCTCAATATTGTAATAGCAGCCAGAGTAAAAGAATTGTTTTTTTTTACCTTTATTATGTCATTCTAAAACAATGTCAATAATGAGGCCCAAAATATTCAAGTCATCAATTTGATTGACTTTTTGGTGAAACAATAATCATATGTGGAAACCAATATTTCAGAACCACTGGATTAACAACATTGCCTTGCACGAGTTAAGGGAAAAACTGAAAAACAAAAATAAATCAGTGGTAAATTAAAAAAAACAAAACCTGAGTAGAATTCCAATTGTGTCTGCAAACCCCTTTCCATCATAATATTGGATGAAATGTGTATTCCCTACATTTCATGTTAAATTCCACACAATACATACTATCAGTCATTGAGACACTGCAAATATTTTGCACTTGTAGCCCCTCCCTTTCTTGCTGTTATAAATCACTATCAGTCATTTGTGTGTTAATTAAGTACCTCGCCTGAGTCAATACGAACATTTTTTAACATTGGCGACGTTGGCAGGCGCAAGGCTCATTACTCGCGCTGCTTGTTATATTCTTATTTCATGTCATTTTTCCACCCCTTAACAGCAAATCAGGGGAACTGTTTTGATAAGTAAGAGCTACAGCAGAGAAAAAATCCCTAGATCGGTCCAGGACAATCTTGTTAAACTTCACCTGCTGAGATAAATTTAGTTGCACTGGAGACCTCTCAAGCTTTGACAGCGTCAATATTCTCAGGTTTCGCCGTACATGAGAGGTGCTCACTTCCTCTCCCCGCATCGATCGTGCTTCTAAAAGCTATAATCCGTGTCTTTAAACGCCTCTTCCGTCAGCTCGAGTGTTGCTAAAGAACAACAGGCAATTAGAGCTCGGCATTAAGGCGGCTTTTATATGACGCCGCTGCCCGCTCACCGCGGGCCTCCGGAGAGTGAGTAATGCGGTTTGGCGATTGTCGCGCCCACACAAGCCCCTCGTCCTGACACTCGGGCTGATTTAAAAGCACCATTAAAAGTAATCTTTGGCCCCACGCTGTTCCAACTCTCCTTGCAATACCTGCCGGCCTTTGCTTAAAGGCAGAGGCTGCTTTGATAGAGCTCACCTGAATGCCTAGGAGCTTGACAACAAGGCAAGCTAATCGGGCGAAAATCCAAAGCAACGCGATGCAATTAGGACCAGGTAGGATCGTGGACCTCACAAGTAGCTCCCGGTTTCTTTGTGATTCAGGCTATGCGTCTTTCAATCGATTTTTATATGTGCTAGTGGATTGCCTCCCACTGCTGCTGCCCAAGCTAATGAGCAAGTGGTTAGGGACAAGGAGGAATCAATTTCATGATGTTCCCAGTTAAACCCCTTGGTGATTCCGAGAGGGTGCAAGCAGGGTTGTGGGGTAACGTAATACATGTATGTCACGTACTTAGGATATACTTAAAACATTTTTTAATCTGTTACAGTTACAGAAAAAAACATAATCAAATTATAGGTACTTTGAGTTTAGATAAGGATTACTTTGCAGGATCACAAATGTATTAAGAGACTAACTATGCCCATGACATGAGATACACAGAGTTGCTGCGCTTGCGTGGTAGTAATGTCTGTAACTTGTACAGATGGCAAACTCATACACTGTGTCGCAGGTAAATGCACTTGTCTTTTTGTCCGTATTGTAATTGTCTTTCAATCTAGCACTCATTTTGTAGCATTTGCATGAGTCTGCAGATTTGTGATGCATTCAGTGACAGTTAGTAAATATGATTGATTGTCTTTTCGTGCTTTGCAGTCAAATGGTGTTCAAAATCACTATACAATCGCTGTATTGTGGGTTAGGGTTAGGTTTAGGTTTAGGGTTAGGGTGAGACTGTTTTTATTAGCCTAATAAATTTGAATATTGTCAAGAGGTTTACCATCCCCAATTCAAACAAATCAAATTTGAAATTGGACACAAGACATCCCAGACTTTGATGTAAGTTTAGAGAGTGAATACTTCGTGTTTTTGAAACAATATTGAGGTCCTCAATGTCGTCTTTGTTAGCCCCAACTTGTGCAAGTAGCCAAATGTGCCTGGTACCCAAGGGACAGGTTCACAGACCATTGTGTCACGGGTGCTTCTCGGGTCTATTACCTGAAGAGTGTATCAAATATTTTAGATGAGTGGTTCATAAACACTGAGTTAAGGTGTGTGTTGATGACATTAGCGGTGACGTTTTAAGTCCTGCTAAGCAGGTGTACCACGTGATTGATTCAGGAAATGAATTGAGTGTAGTTTGAAATAAAAGTTGCAAAATAACTAATTTGGATCCCCCAAACATCCCCTGACATTGAATGAGTTAAATGAAAATGAGTAAGCACTTTTTTTACTTGTTATTTTCACAATTTTACTTGTTGCATTAGCACAACAGACAAAGTAACACATGCCCGCTAATTGCCCTCACCTGCGCTCACTCTTTTAGCCCCAGCTGCCACTTGTTCCCTAATTAGCCCTCTCCCTATTTAAGCATGTCATTCTCGTTCACTCCTGGTCAGTCTGTCAGCAAACCTCAGCGCATGCAAGGCAAGAACTTTTGACTCTGGCTGCCCTTTTTATCCCGACCTGTTTCCTGTATTGATATCCGACCCAAACTCTGTTTTACTGTCCCGGCTACCCGTATCCTTCTGTTTCCTGTATCGATCCCCTGATCCAAGCTCCGTTCTCCTATACCGGCTACCCGTATCCTGCCTGATTCTGTCTTCTGTAGCTCAGGAGTAAAGCGCTCGTTGCAGTTTTGATTCTCAGCTCATCCGCATTATATGTCGAAGTGTCCTCGGGCAAGACACTGAATCCCTATTGGATGGCTGACGGTGTGTGAGTGTGTGTGAATGGGTAAGTGTGAAGCACTTGTAAAGCCCTTTGGGAGGTTTTAAGTGACTTGAAAAGCGCTATACATAAAAATGCAGACCATAGGACAGGATTGATCATGAAATTAAGGTTACGTGTAGGTGGGGTAGACCAGAAAAGAGTCCAAGGGTTTTTGTTTAATCTGACGAAATGGGTGGTAAAGGTGGGGCAAAGTTGAGGAGACATGCCTTTGGCACGAGGGAGTCTGGGAGAAAGCGGAGAGGCAAGGGCGTAGGAGGTGACTCAGGCAAAATTTAGGAAATTAAATCAAAAATATAATGCAACAGTTCAAACATTGATCTGCTTCGAGTAACCATGAATGGTAAACGTTTCAACAACAGTGGCTTGTCTCTAGCTGCTTTTTAACCAAGTGTCTTTTTGAGCCTTCAACCCAAGCAGCTGCAGCTGCACTGATTTTGATCCTACGTACCTATGCTGGCTGAGGTAGAAGACTGGCCCAGTAGTGAGGAGGAGGAGGGACAGGGATCTTGGGCATGGCATAAAACTCTTAATGTAAACTAAAACAGAGCATATAATGTAAAATACAAACTTTTATTTTTGCTTAATAAACCATACAAAATTTAAGCACTTTATTGTAGGACTGCAAGCAACTACCTGTCATAGGTTTCCTTCAATACTTTTTCAAGGGTATATTGTTCAGTTCTTGTAAACAACATTTAGTAATTCTATTAATATCATGTTTATTTTTTAATTTTTTACATATTTGGTGTTCCAGTAATCGAGAAGTATTTGAAAGTAATCAAGTTGTGCTACAGCAGTATCCACTTAATAATGTTCCCGTACAATTCACCGAAAATCCCAATCCAAGTAAATTGAATTCTGTTCTTGAACCATTTGGAAAATTTGGATGGTTTTGAAAGGTAAGACTCTTAATTACTGCAAAATGCTACCAATATTGAGTAATCTAAGTTGAAAACACATAAATAGAAGGTTTTTGTTCTCGCCAGAATTTGTTTTGCAATCACATGCCTGCGGATGAGTGTAGCATAAAAATCTCAACTGGAAAACAGATGAGACAATAGATGAAGATTTACCTGGTCTCTTGTCAATCCCATCACAATCTAAAAAATAAACATTATGTTGTACACATTTTCTAAGGGTAGGTTTAGGTGTTAAAAAAGAGGCCATTTGTAGACAACTACATTAACAAACTAAAACTTTTGCTAATTTCAATTTCCCTCCGGCCATTTTTTTAGCAATTGTAAAAGATTTGTAAATGTTTGACTTCTCTTTCCAGAAGTCGAATCAATTATTGTGCACCCTTGCGCATAATAATGGTGTGAAAAAATTCATCACGGATTGCCTTGCACAGGTCATTTTTGCCAACGTTTTGAATAGAATCCCCCCAAAAATGGAATTAAATTATGATGTCAATTTCATTGGTTAGCCAATGTGTCAATCATAATTCGATTTGGTTACTACTGGCTGAAGATATTCGGCCCAATTGGAGCTAATATCTGCTTTATCAAACGGGCCCATATAGGCTAACTGGGGCTGTAGATTGTGAAAAAAAGCCTGCTATTGGCCAAAAAAAGGGGTAAATCAAAAGGCGGGGGGGACTACCAGATTGGGAATTATTTTATGAGTCAGTTTATTTTCAAAGGTAGTTTTGATCGAAACGAACAATATTCAAGAAGCAACATCCAACGCAGCAGAAACTTTTTCAGGTAGATTCCCATTCATCTGTCGGCATTATCATGTGTTTAGGAGTAACTTTTTTACACGGTTGGATTATATGGATTCTACTGTAACTGATGTAAAAAAGCCATTTTAGGGGACATTCAACGAAGTTTAAGGTGGGCAGGGGACGTAATGGTAACTTACCTCGGCTTAATTGTTTTTGGATATTTTGTTTCAGACCGATTGTGACGTTTCTGTAATAGGTATATTTTGAAATAATCATATCTGGAATCCCAGCTTTCCAATGATAGGTGACATGACATATTTCAGTGATTGGTGACATCGTAAAGGGACATATTTGTTTATCAAAAGTCCAGTGGCCCTCCAGTGGGCCAGCGTAACGTTAAGGGGTTCATAAACTATAAAATATTGTAAAGATTTATGCAATTTTTTTAGGGCTACAAGCAACTACCGGACATTGATTACCTTCAATTCTTATTTAAGGTTACATTGTTAATTTCTCATAAACACAATTTTGTAATTCTATCAATAGTACGTTTCTTTTGTCATTTTTACTTGTTTATTTATTCAATATATTTGGTATTGAATACATTGAATAGATCCAAAAAGTCATCGAAAGTAATCAAGTGACACTACTGCAGTATTAAGGTATTTCGATTATGATTACATCTTTTGACAGGTAACTAGTAACTTTATAGGATTACATGTTTAAAGTAACACTCCCAACCTTGTGTTCAGGCTCCTGCCAGGAGATCTGAGACCAAGCAATTATTTCCTTGCCAGTCAACTCGTATAATTGCCCGATCAATAGCTCCTGTGTCGATTGCGTCACGCCAAGAAAGCAGAAAGGGAAAACAACAAGCAGGTCCAATCTGCCGCTGCGTACTTCCTCCTGGGGCTCGTGTGTCACCCGATCAATACCAGCGATGACAGCTCACAGCAACAGACCCGATGGCGTCGTCTCACTCTGCCATAGCGAAATCCTGCAAGTGGACCTGCCACGGTTACTTGCGGTGTCCGGCTAATGGGTCGTGGTGTGAGGCCTCTAAAACGTCTTTGCTCAAAGCTACATATTGCTTCTTCGGTCTGATGACTGACTGCTCAGCTCAAAAATACACACCAGAAGGCACAAGAGTCTGGTTGTTTTTGCTTCTTACACCCAAAAGGAACATCTCTTAGTCGATATGCTCTAATTTAATGACGTGTTTTTTCAAATCCAAGCTTCCTTGTCAAGAGTTTAAGGAAATCCCCAGTTGACATTGGTAATCAGTTTTGGCCATGTTACTTTAAAAAAGTACATAGTTATAGTTACACGCTGCTTCTTACAAAAGGTAATTAAGTTAGTTACTGAACTATTCTAGTGTGAAAGTAACAACTTACCAGGAAAAGTAACTGTTTTTAAAATAAGTTGTTGTATGTCAAAGAAAGTGAAATTTCCTAAGCAATATTTGAGCCAGCTGAATAGAGAAGAACAGACAGGTAGTTGAATTGTAGAACCTTGTAATATTTATAGTCAGGTCAAGTCATGTTTATTTGTATAGCCCTTAATTACAAGGAGTGTCAAAGGGCTGCACAGACCAGAGATTATTGCAAATCATAGACTATTTTTACACCATCCCCTGATCTAAAACCTACATGAGGGGAGGAAAAACTCAAAAACATCAACGTGAGGAAAATGAAGAAACCTTGAGAAGGTAACCCCTCTTCCAGGATGACCAGGCTGCAATGGATGTTGCAATAACAAATAATACACAGATATTATCAACATGAAATATAGATCATTCATACGCTAAAGAAGTGTGTTTAAGCCTGGATTCAAACAGTTCCACTGATCGAATCTCAGGGGGAAGAGCATTCCACAGCACCGGGGAGAACGCTCTCGAACCTGCGGTTCTCTTCCTTGCCTTGCGATCACTAGTAAACCAGCATTTTCAGAGCGAAGCATCCGGCCAGGAACGTAGGGTGAAATTAAATCTAAAAAATATGAGGGAGCAAGTCCATGCATGATTTTGTATAATACCAACAGAACCTTAAAATCACATCTTAAGCTAACAAGGAGCCAATGCAGGTTAGCTAAAATCAGGGTAATGTGATCAAAGTTCCTTGTCTTAGTTAAAAGCCTTGCTACAGCAATTTGTACCAGCTGAAGGATCTTGATTTTGGACTTCGGGAAGAGGAGAGTAGTGCATTACAGTAATCGAGGCCGGAGGTAACAAACGCATCCAACTGAAACAGCATAGGGCGAATGTTAGCAATGTTGTGAAGATGGAAAAACACGTCATAAAATAATATGTTCTATAAAGATAAATAAATTTAAGTTTAGCTTACTTTTGGAAGATGAGCTCCAAAAGTTAGGCAACTTCCTCTTCCGTGTTAAAATGTGGCCAAAAAAAACGAGCCATTTTCTCAATAGCATCAAACTTCCATATTGCACTTTCATGTCAAATGAAACGGCTGGCCTCTTCTTCGTACGTTACACCAACCATAATTAAGGATGCACGAGATATATTCTATCTATCTATCTACCTTGGTCATATCCCTCAAGAGGGGTGACCGACAGCAAGACAAACACATACAATTACTAAGAAAATAAAAGGGAAATAAAATAGCAAAAAAAAACACACACAAAATGTTTTGGACTATGCTCAATTGCCCAGACACCCAAACAAGTTAGGCACCTCGGCACCTAAGTTGGTCATGCTTTCGTCCCTCCAGATGAAATGGGACACCAGAAAGCGGCCATGTCACTCGGGTCAGGGTGACACAACACACTCTTTTGTTAAACAGCAGGGCCCGACAGCTTTCACTGGCTTACCCCTGCCGCATTATACGGGTGCCCAGCCCATCCTTAAGAACGCGTCCACAATCCCACTATCCTTTTACAACACCTCTCCACTCCTTTCTATCACAAACAAGAGCCCTAGCTTCCATTATATTTAGACCTCTTTCCTGCAGTGCACTCATAACACCATCCATCCACGTCAATCGCGGCCTTTCTCTTGGTCTCCTTCCATTGACTTCTGCACTGTAGATCCTCTTCAACATTCGCTCCTCATCCATCCTCTCCATGTGTCCAAACCAACCGAGTACTCTCTTATCCACACGCTTGCTCAGTTCCACGACTACTCCAGTTCTCTCTCTCACAATTTCATTTCTCAATATATCCAATCTTGTCACTCCTAACATACTCCTCAAACACTCTGTGCAATACCTCACACTCCATTCCGCCAACTGCAGCCACATCACAACCCAAGTACCTAAAGCTTTCAACATCTTCCAGCACCTGTCCATGCAACCTGATTTCTAACGTCATGCCCACTCCATCACGTTAATACTTCATCACCTTACTCTTCCCAACATTGACACATAACGTACGCCTATCACATACTCTTCCAAACTCTGTTACCAACCTTCATAATGTTTCCTCAGAATCAGCCACAAGCGCAATGTCATCTGCAAACAACAACTGACTTACCTGCCACACTGTTCCACTGTTGTCCAACATCTCTACACCTCTGCCAAATACTCTTGCATTCACCTCACCACACCATCCATGTACACATTAAACAGCCATGGTGACATCACACACCCCTGTCTCACACCAGTCAACACTGGGAAACACTCACTTGTCTCACTCCCTACTCTTACATATGCTCTGCTGTTCATATAAAAACTCTTCAATGCTTCCAACAACTTTCCACCCACTCCATACATCACCATCACTTGCCACAACACCTCTCTATCAACTCTGTCATACGCCTTTTCCAAGTCCATGAAAGCCAAATAAACATCCTTACCTTTTGCAAAATATTTCTTACACACCTGTCGTACTACAAACACCTGATCCACACATCCTCTTCCTTTTCTGAAACCACTCTGCTCCTCCATCACCACCTCATTTGTTCTTTCTCTCACTCTCTTAATCAAGACTCTTCCATACAGCTTACCCGGCACAGACAACAAACTGATGCCTCTCGAATTGCTACATGCATACTTATAACCTTTACCCTTATACAATGGCACCACACATGCACTACACCAATCAACAGGAACCACACCACTTAAAAGCATATATTCAACAAGCGTACTAACCAGTCAATCATAGCTGTGCCACCTTTTTTCAGGAATTCAGCAGTACCGCCATCCAACCCAGGTTCCTTCCCCCCCTTTCATTTATTTCACTGCCTCTTGCACCTCCCATGTTTCCACAAGCTTCACATTTAAATCACCCAACACCGGCATTCTCTCCATACCATCGATCGCCTCGACTCTCACTTCTCTCTCATCCTCCACATATAGCAACTCCTCAAAATACTCTGCCCATCTCGTCCTGACTGCACTCCCGCTCACCAGCAATCTACCATCCTTATCTTTCACTTTCTCTTCCTTTCCAGACTCTTACTTTTTTCACTTCTTTCCAGAACACTTTTCTCCTTTCCTCAAAGTTCACTCCTATCTTTCGACACCATTCATCATTTGCTTTCCTTTTCACTGCTTCCACTGCCACTTTTAACAACCTTTTCTTCACTTTATATCTTTCATACGCATCACCACTCTTATTTTACAGCCACTCCTCAAAGGCACGTCTCTTTTCTGTCACAGCCTCTGATACCTCATCGTTCCACTATTCACTTACTTTCCTAATGCCTCGACCAACTTTTCTCATTCCACACACTTCTTTTGCACTCCTCAACACCACCTCTTCAAACCACTTCCATTCAATTTCCACACTCTCTATTTCTCTTCTACTAATCCGTTCATACTCTTCCCTTATCCTCTCTTTAACTCTCTTTCCTTTTCTGCCTTATTCAACTCTGACATTTTCACCTCTTCCCTTACACTCTTCGTATAACTAGCCCTCCACGATCCAACTATTCTCAGTTTTCCTTCCACATAAAAATGATCAGACATAACACTCATTTCACCTCTGTAAACATGCACATCCAACAATCTACTTAACATCCCTTTCTTAACCACTACATAATCCATCAGTGCTCTGTCCACCATCTTTCCACTATCCACTCTGACAAAGGTATACTTATTCAGGTCCCTCTTTTAAACAATGTATTTCCAATCACCAACTCATTTTTCACACATAATTCAATCAATTTATTCCCACTCTCATTTCTTCCTGGTACTCCATATCTACCAATCACATTTTCAACCGTTTCATCACCCACTCTAGCATTCAGGTCACCTAGTATTACCACTTTCCACCGTTCTTTCGCACTTGCCACACATTCGGACAAGTCCTTCCAGAACTCCTCTCTCTCTTTAGCGCTTCTTTCTGAACCAGGTCCATATGCACTAATAAACATCCATACTTCTACACCCCACTTCAACCTCACCCACATCAATCTGGAAGATATCTCTTTCCACCCCACCAGTTTTTCCTTTGCTTTCTCACTCACAAGCACAGCCACTCCTTCTCTAGCATGTCCACCCGTAACTCCAGACCTTCTACCATACATACCTCCAAGCTGTACTTCACCCTTTCCTTTCATCTTTGTTTCACTCAAGGCTAACACATCAACCTTCCTTTTAGTCATCATCCTTCCGATCTCCTCTTTCTTCCACTCAGTCGCTTTACTTCCACATCCTCTCACATTTAGTGACCCTATGACTTTCGGTCTCCCACCCCCTTTCTTTGCCTTGCTGTCTCTAAGGGAATAGAGATAGAAAGGAGAGGACCCCCAGTCCCCTCGCTCCTTCCACTTTAGTCACCTTTTACGACACACAGCGGACCATGGTGGGAGAATTCTCTTACCTCTCACAAGGAGAGGGCCCCTCACCACAGGGCTAGATATATGACAATAAAAATGTCTAAGTTCTTAGAACGTTGTAAGTACAGTATAGAATGTTTACACACGAACTAGGAAGAGGAAGTGGATTTCTTATTCTGGGTGGATGGTGGGTGACCTCTCAGCACAACGACACAACAGTAGCGGCGGAGAGAAGCACTACAGTAATGTCCTGTACTCAGAAAAAGGTGCACACAATACAAAATCTAACTTACAGCAATGTCAACATCCCAAAAACGATGTTCACATCTACTCTTTTTCGGAAGTCGAATGGTCGTAAGTAAGGGAGCGTCTGTATTTGTAATCACTATCTAACAATATGATAGTCACCATTTTAAAATGTGACACGATCTGAAAAGACGTGATGTAAAAAACTCAGAGGAGACTGGAAAACCGTGCCGCTGAAAACAGCGTCAGCCTTGCATGCCGCTGTTGGTGTTCTGCAGTTGAAGTACTTATACGTAGCTACAGTGCATCCGGAAAGTATTAACAGCGCTTCACTTTTTCCACATTTTGTTATGTACAGCCTCATTCCAAATTGTATTAATTTAATCTTTTATCTCAAAATTCTACACAAAATACTCCATTATGACAATGTGAAAAAGTTTTTTTTTTTTTTTTTTTTACCTTTTTTGAATTTATTAAAAATAGAAAACCAAGAAAACACATTTTCATAAAAATTCACAGCCTTTGCTCAATACTTTGTTGATCCACCTTTGGCAGCAAATTCAGCCTCAAGACTTTGAATATGATCCCACAAGTTTAGCACACCTATCTTTAGGCAGTTTTGCCCATTCTTCTTTGCAATAAGTCTCAAGCTCAATCAGTTTGGATGGGAAACGTTTGTGCACAGCCATTTTCAGATCTCTCCAGAGATGTTCAATCTGATTCAAGTCTGGACTCTGGCTGGGCCTCTCCAGGACATTCACGTAGTGGTTCTGGAGCCAATCTTTTAAGATCTCGGCTGTGTGCTTTGGGTCGTTGTCCTGCTGAAAAATGAACCTTCGCCCCAGCCTGAGGTCAAGAGCGCTCTGGAGCAGGTTTTCATCCAGGATATCTCTATACATTGCTGCATTCATTTTTCTTTCTATCCTGACTAGTCTGCCAGTTCCTGCTGCTGAAAAACATCCCCACAGCATGATGCTGCCACCACTATGCTTCACTGTAGGGATGGTATTGGCCTGGTGATGCGCTGTGCCTGGTTTCCTCCAAACATGGCGCCTGGCATTCACACCAAAGAGTTCAATCTTTGTCTCATCAGACCAGAGAATTTCGTTTCTCATGGTCTGAGAGTCATTCAGGTGCTTTTTGGCAAATTCCAGACGGGCTTCCATGTTCCTTTTACTAAGGAGTGGCTTTCGTCTTGTCACTCTACCATACAGGCCTGATTGGTGGATTGCTGCAGAGATGGTTGTCCTTCTGGAAGGCTCTCCTCTCTCCACAGAGGAACGCTGGAGCTCTGACAGAGTGACCATCGGGTTCTTGGTCACCTCCCTGACTAAGGCCCTTCTTCCCCGATCGCTCAGTTTAGAAGGCCGGCCAGCTCTAGGAAGAGTCCTGGTGGTTCCACATGTTTTCCATTTACGAATAATGGAGGCCACTGTGCTCATTGGGACCTTCAAAGCAGCAGAATTTTTTTCTGTATCCTTCCCCAGATTTGTGCCTCAAGACAATCCTGTCTCGCAGGTCTACAGACAGTTATTTTGACTTCATGCTTGGTGTTTGTGCTCTGACATGCACACTCAACTGTGGGACCTTATATAGAAAGGTGTGTGCCTATCCAAATCATGTCCAATCAACTGAATTTACTGCAGGTGGACTCCAATTAAGCTGTAGAAAGATCTCAAGGATGATCAGTGGAAAAATGATGCACCTGAGCTCAATTTTGAGCTTCATGGCAAAGGCTGTGGATACTCATGTAAATGTGATTTCTTAGTTTTCTTTTTTTTTTAAATTCAAAAAAAGTAAAAAAAGACATTGTCATAATGGAGTATTTTGTGTAGAATTTTGAGATAAGAGATTAAATTAATACAATTTTGAATGAGGCTGTAACATAATAAAATGTGGAAAAAGTGAAGCGCTGTGAATACTTTCTGGATGCACTGTATAACACTGTTGGAGATGGGCAAACTATACTTCAGCAGAGAGAAAATCATAATCAAAACCCATGCTGACTGCTGGGTTTAGAGTATAGTAGACACTTAATGGAAGAAGGGATGACGTCAATGAATTTTTAACATGTAAGTAGAACTGGAGAGAACTGCCCAAAAAAACCTCACTATGACAAATTTAAAATCTGTTCTAAAAACATTCACCTGAGCATTTTCTTTTTATCAGGTTACAAAAAGAAGATCCACCCTAAAGCACACCAGTCAACCTTAACCAATTGTTTTCCTTACTAGTGGTTGCATTTCCCCTTATTAAGTGATAATATACCTTACAAACACAAACTTAAAGGGTGCCGTGCCGCGCGACAGCACAACACATAAAGCCTGTCTTTTGTAAAGTAATCTAACTCAAACAAAACTGTGTAAACAGAAGAATAATGATAATCAAAAAGCGAGAGAGAAACCTTGCCTGATTGACATTTTAGGCCTGACTGGCCCGAAGTTTGGATCAGGTTGGGCTTGGGCTCGGGATGAGGATCTAATCCTAGGCTGAAAGTGGCGGACACAGCGAATTGCTGCATGCGAATGGCTCCCTCGCTTTATAATTGTCGGACCTTTTGCCATCAGATAAAGATAATATAGTACCTAGTTTACTGCTGTTGGCACAATCTCTTTGGTGGATTACTTTCCCCATCATTAATCGTAGTTTGTGAAACCAGTGACATTTATCAAGGCCCTCTAGATGGCGTTCAGACGCTACTCCATATTTGTCTGCAAACAGCTTTCTCAAAGGCTGATTTTACAGGACAAGGCCTCTATTGTAAGAGTGCAAAATTTATTGAGCTTTACTTGGGAAATCTGGGACATAAATTAAAGTATTCAATACATAAACACTGCTAATTACCTCTTCCAAGACTTTTGTTGTCATTTTGTGTGGAGCCTGGAGTCTTTGAGAAGAAATAAATAGAAGTTTAAGCAATGCGTTTTAAACTCTGTTGCTAGCCAAAACAGCAGTATCTTTCAAACAAAATATGTAAGTCTCTTTTAACTCTGATGGCAGCCAAGAACCTATGGTAAATGAGATTGATAGTAGAAAAAAAAAACGTGAAGCTGTTAGGTTTGGGAAGCAATTCAAATGTTAATTAATCAGAGCAACAATGGTTATTGGTTCCCTCCATTGTGAGTAATATACCTCCACAAGAGTCCTTACAGTTCAGTCCAAAATGCCATATATTGAAAGGGGAGAAGTATGCTGATTGCAACTTCAATTACAACAAAGTTGAATTTGGGCTTTGTTTTTCTTGCCTGTAGCCTGAAGCACAGACAAGAAAGTGGCAGCTCTGAAAAGGTCAGTGTTCTGCATTTAATTTGATACAAAGAGCTGCATGCAGACGGCAAGAGCGATTCAACCAGGAAGACGTGAAAGTAGAGATGTGATCTGAATTCTTATCATAGCAGGTTTTACTATAGCAGTGTTTTTCAACCTTTTTTTTTTGCCTGGGATCCCTTTTTTTCATTAAGTATCCTCGAGGAAAGCTACTTTACTTGTAGAAAATGTTTAAGAATTACATCGCGTGCAGCAATTTATTTCTTTTTTTTAAGCTTAAATGATCACGTTGCGTTAATTGAGGGTGTCAAGGTTTTTCTTCTAATTTGTGGTCACCCTGGTCCCGAAGGTTACACAGCTTGCTTTGGTTAATAATTTTGTTGACATTTTGGATGTTAATTTGTGTTTGACTTATTTTGCAAGTTTGACCTTATTTCTATCTTGTATTTTTTATTTTTATTTTTTACAAAATAATTGCAATGAGCGGAATTATGTGCAAAACGTTTACCTACATGTATTCATACAGCTTCATCAACAAAATGCTTTCAAATATATATACTGGACTGTCTCAGAAAATTAGAATATTGTGATAAAGTTCTTTATTTTCTGTAATGCAATTAAAAAAACAAAAATGTCATACATTCTGGATTCATTACACATCAACTGAACTATTTCAAGCCTTTTATTATTTGAATATTGCTGATTTTGGCTTACAGCTGAAAAAAACTCAAAAATCCTATCTCAAAATATTAGAATACTTCCTCAGACCAAGTAAAAAAAAAAATTTTATAACAGCAAAACTAAATCAAACATTTGAAAATGTCCATTGATGCACTCAGTACTTGGTTGGGAATCCTTTTGCACGGATTACTGCATCAATCCGGCGTGGCATGTAGGCAATCAGCCTGTGGCATTGCTGAGGTGTTATTGATGCCCAGGATGCTTCGATAGCGGCCTTCAGCTCATTTGCATTTGTAGGTCTGGTGTCTTTCATCTTCTTCTTAACTATACCCCACAAATTCTCTATGGGGTTCAGGTCAGGGTAATTAGCAGGCCAATCAAGGACAGTGATGCCATGGTCAGTGCACCAGTTACTGGTGGTTTTGGCACTGTGGGCAGGTGCCAGATCATGCTGGAAAATGAAATCCTCATCTCCATAGAGCTTTTCAGCAGATGGAAGCATGTAGTGCTCTAAAATCTCTTGGTACACAGTTGCATTTACTCTGGACTTGATGAAACACAGTGGACCAACACCAGCAGCTGACATGGCTCCCCAAACCATTGCTGACTGTGGGAACTTCACACTGGATTTCAAGCAACTTGGATTTTGCTCTTCTCCAGCCTTTCTCCAGACTCTGGCGCCTTGACTTCCAAATGAAATGCAAAACTTGCTTTCGTCTGAAAAGAGGACTTTGGACCACTCTGCAACTGTCCAGTGCTTCTTCTCCATAGCCCAAGTCAGACGCTTCTTCCGTTGTCTTGAGTTCAGAAGTGGCTTGACCATGGGAATACGGCTATTGTAGCCCATTTCCCGGACACGTCTGTGAACTGTGGCTTTTGATACCTGGACTCCAGCTTCAGCCCACTGTCTTTGAAGCTCCCCCAAATTCTGGAAGCGGCTCTTCTTCACAATTTTGTTAAGGCTGCGGTCATCTCTCTTGGTTGTGCAGCGTTTCCGGCCACATTTTTCCCTTCCAACAGACTTTTTGTGGATATGCTTTGAAACTGCACTCTGTGAACAGCCTGCTCTTTGAGAAATTTCTTTTTGTGTCTTACCCTCCTGATGGAGGGTATCAATGATGGTCCTCTGGACAGCAGTTAGATCAGCAGTCTTCCCCATACTTGTGATTTAGTTTACTGAACCAAGCTGAGTGTTTTTAAGGCTCAGGAAACCCTCGCAAGGTGTTTCGAGTTAATTAGATGATTCAGGTGATTAGTTGAATAGCCTACTTGTATACTTTTTCATGATATTCTAATATTTTGAGATAGGATTTTTGAGTTTTCTTAAGCTGTAAGCCAAATTCAGCAATATTCAAATAATAAAAGGCTTGAAATAGTTCAGTTGATGTGTAATGAATCCAGAATGTATGACATTTTTGTTTTTTTAATTGCATTACAGAAAATAAAGAACTTTATCACAATATTCTAATTTTCTGAGACAGTCCAGTACTTATGCAACGTCATGCGCAGATAAAACTAACTAATCTAAAGTAATTTCTAAATCCCAATATACATATATATGTATGTGGGAGGTGTATTGTGTTTGTATCTGACTTATAGGCTCCGAAACAGCTGTTGTCCTTCAGGCCTACGTGAGTTTTTTTTTTTTTTTTTAGCAAGGTTTAATGTCAAGGCACCCTCAATGAATACAAATAAAATCAATAAACCGCTGCTTTGTGTGATCTGCTTTAATCAGATCTCAAATGTCCTCTGGCGGGCAAATTGGGTCTGGCAGCTTCCAACCACCAACAACTCCAAGCATTCAAATCCAATCTTCTATCGGCCCAGAAACACCGGGTCATTTTTCTTGTGTTATATGAAAACCAATGTGATTTTCTGTCACCTACTGATGGGGATAAATGTTACAGTAATTCAGCTGATTACAAAAAGAAACAAAGATACTGAACATTGGCATAGGGTGGGGGGCGGAAACCTGCAGTTCAGAAGCCACATGCGGCTCTTTGAGTACTGCCGAGCGGCTCCCTGGCACTTTTCCAAAATTGAAAAAGATCAGGGGACGGGATATTTTTCTTTCAATGTGGTCTCAGTAGGAGGACAAACATGACACAATCAGTTTTAACGTTTCCCAATGTGTAGAATAAATATTACATTTCAACTATGGTATATTTCTCCTCTCTTTTTTCCCCCTCTCTTGTGTTTCCCGCGTTGAAGCCGAGCGGAACGCAAACTCTGCCTATTGTAAAGGGGCAAGTTCACAAACTAACTCACCCTCTATCTACAGCCCTGATTTCAATCGGGGCTGTAGATAGATAGTGAATTAGGTTGAGTTATTTTTGAAAACACAGGAGTCACATTAAACAGGTAAGAACTTTTTAGTACCAAAGTAGCCGTTTAAGTGTTTTTGGATTTTTTTGTCAATACAAATTTTAAATGACACTTAGGGATATTATTGGTATTTTGTTGCTCAGGCCCAAGAATTGATTTGGTGTCCAAAGAGAGAGAAAAAGAAGCTGCAGCCTTTTACCCATTTAATGACTTATTTGACATTTGCACATAAATCGAACTTAAATCGTATTATTTGATTGTATTTACCTTTTCAAAAGGCTTCTGTTTTGTTTTCTAATTGCATGCTTCGTTTTATAGCACTATTTTTATTGCCCAGTTAAGGGGCACATTATGCATGTTCGATTTTCTTCTTTTTTAGAATCTTCAAGATAGAAATTACATAAAAAATTTGATTTCATCATAGCATACATTCATTAATATTGTAATGAAGGTAAACTTGAGGCATTAGCTTACATCAGAGTAGTCACACAAGGCATCATTCTCCACAGGATGTGCTGCATCCAACGTATACATTTTGATAGTAGGCTAATGTAGCTGATATGGATACATACAACATGTGCTGCATTAATTGAAATATTTTTCATCATTTTTGGTTGCTAACCCCTGGCCTATAGCAATGTCCTACTGCACTCCTCTCACGGCACAATATAACATAGACTTTGATTTCCAGGGATCAGAATGGAGATTTTCATTTTCAGCTGAAATAGCCAGGGTCCAGGGGCCGTAGGCCCCGGCCAGGTCCAGGGTGGAGCCCCCCTGAAGCCAACAGCATTTATCTTATTTGCTATGTGAAAAATTGCACTAGAATGAATTAAATCCAACAAAACAGAAACCATGTATTTTATATATATATATATATATATATATATATATATATATATATATATATATATATATATATATATATATATATATATATATATATATATATATATATATATATATACTGGACTGTCTCAGAAAATTAGAATATTGTGATAAAGTTCTTTATTTTCTGTAATGCAATTAAAAAAACAAAAATGTCATACATTCTGGATTCATTACACATCAACTGAACTATTTCAAGCCTTTTATTATTTGAATATTGCTGATTTTGGCTTACAGCTGAAAAAAACTCAAAAATCCTATCTCAAAATATTAGAATACTTCCTCAGACCAAGTAAAAAAATAATTTTATAACAGCAAAACTAAATCAAAGATTTGAAAATGTACATTGATGCACTAAGTACTTGGTTGGGAATCCTTTTGCACGGATTACTGCATCAATCCGGCGTGGCATGGAGGCAATCAGCCTGTGGCATTGCTGAGGTGTTATTGATGCCCAGGATGCTTCGATAGCGGCCTTCAGCTCATTTGCATTTGTAGGTCTGGTGTCTTTCATCTTCTTCTTAACTATACCCCACAAATTCTCGATGGGGTTCAGGTCAGGGGAATTAGCAGGCCAATCAAGGACAGTGATGCCATGGTCAGTGCACCAGTTACTGGTGGTTTTGGCACTGTGGGCAGGTGCCAGATCATGCTGGAAAATGAAATCCTCATCTCCATAGAGCTTTTCAGCAGATGGAAGCATGTAGTGCTCTAAAATCTCTTGGTACACAGTTGCATTTACTCTGGACTTGATGAAACACAGTGGACCAACACCAGCAGCTGACATGGCTCCCCAAACCATTGCTGACTGTGGGAACTTCACACTGGATTTCAAGCAACTTGGATTTTGCTCCTCTCCAGCCTTTCTCCAGACTCTGGCGCCTTGACTTCCAAATGAAATTCAAAACTTGCTTTCGTCTGAAAAGAGGACTTTGGACCACTCTGCAACTGTCCAGTGCTTCTTCTCCATAGCCCAAGTCAGGCGCTTCTTCCGTTGTCTTGAGTTCAGAAGTGGCTTGACCATGGGAATACGGCTATTGTAGCCCATTTCCCGGACACGTCTGTGAACTGTGGCTTTTGATACCTGGACTCCAGCTTCAGCCCACTGTCTTTGAAGCTCCCCCAAATTCTGGAAGCGGCTCTTCGTCACAATTTTGTTAAGGCTGCGGTCATCTCTCTTGGTTGTGCAGCGTTTCCGGCCACATTTTTCCCTTCCAACAGACTTTTTGTGGATATGCTTTGAAACTGCACTCTGTGAACAGCCTGCTCTTTGAGAATTTTCCTTCTGTGTCTTACCCTCCTGATGGAGGGTATCAATGATGGTCCTCTGGACAGCAGTCTTCCCCATACTTGAGATTTAGTTTACTGAACCAAGTTGAGTGTTTTTAAGGCTCAGGAAACCCTCGCAAGGTGTTTCGAGTTAATTAGATGATTCAGGTGATTAGTTGAATAGCCTACTTGTATACTTTTTCATGATATTCTAATATTTTGAGATAGGATTTTTGAGTTTTCTTAAGCTGTAAGCCAAATTAAGCAATATTCAAATAATAAAAGGCTTGAAATAGTTCAGTTGATGTGTAATGAATCCAGAATGTATGACATTTTTGTTTTTTTAATTGCATTACAGAAAATAAAGAACTTTATCACAATATTCTAATTTTCTGAGACAGTCCAGTATATGAATTAAAAAAAATGAACATGATCATGATGATACAAAATAATTTATTTTAATCATGTTTATAACAAATTTTAAATTTTGTTTATCCTGTTCTAAATATTGTATAAACACAAAAGATAAAATCATTTCATAAATAAATAGATTCATAAATACCTCAGATTGGGATTTTCTGTCACACAGGGGAACCAGTGGTTGACTGCTGCTAGTATTTGAAGTGGAAGGATTTGGAACGGCCAATAATGTTGAACCGGTGGTGTTACTGTTAGTTTCACTGCCGATTTTAAATGCGGATCCGAGTGCATAATTTGATCGCCGGCAAGCTATTTTTGCTTTGTGCTTGTTCATTTTAGCATGATCGATCAGTGCCACACAACCTCGCGTACCATAATTGATCAGATCGACACAGTATAGACACTTTGCTTTCCCTGGAACATCACACTTTGCAATGAACTGGCTCAAAGTTTCTGTAACTTCCTCGATCTTTGCGCCAATTTTAACGTTTACTGTGACAGTCTTCTCCAGCCATGACCACTTCAATTTATTCTTGATTCCTTTATCAATCTCGGAGACAAAAGCCTCGTCTTCTTTTCTTAGTATTTTCATATTTACTTTTTCAAACACTCATTTCACCGTTTGAAAAGACCTGAAGGAGTGCCATGTTTGAGAAAGCCAATGCTCTGAACAAAAGCTCCGCTGATTGGTTAACAGCGAACCTATCGACCAATGGTCTAAATGCTAACTTGGGGTGATGAAACAGTCACGCATCATACCTCACCCCCCCCAAAATATTTTCTCATCGAATTTAGACGATTTACGGGAATGACCTTTGGGGTTCAAAAACAGCGGAAATCCGCGGATCCGCGGAATATTCTGATCCCTGGATTTCAGAGCATTTTTAAAAACAACGGAGCAGCCTACTTTACTTCCATTCATAATCCACTGTACTTTATTAAATCCTATAATTCCATCACGAATATGACAGGCATTTTTAATTTTTTATTCATGGCACTATTAATGAAGAATGCAGGCTGTAAAGTATAAATTCCCACTTCCTTTGACTTACTTCCACCTGGGCATAGTGTTAAGTAAATTCACAGTATTATGGCTGCTAAAAGGAAGCCGTTCAAGTCATCACTGTCGAAACCCTGGCAATAATGAACACATTTCAGGGACATTATTAAGCGGCTTGTAACTAATAATTAAGGTCATCCAGATTCTTGCCAGCAGCTTAGTGCACATCTTATTTCCTTTTCATGTTACAGACCCCGTTGGGAAGACGGCAGAGCTAAGTCAGACCAGATTGCTGACCAATTAGTGAGCTATCCCACCTCATCAGCCATTCATAACTTCAATGTGAACCTTAAATGTGCACGACTCCAAATTCCTGAGGTAATTTCTCATAAGTGCTGGCAGCTATCTGAAGCCTACATACGACTCTCAGCTAAATCAAACAGAACTTGTCAAATCTTTTTACATGGTTCGGGATCAGACAGCCCAATGTGAGGTAAACCAGGCATGTCCAAAGTCCGACCCGTGAACACATTTTTACTGGCCCTTGGCCTGTGTCATAAAATAATGATATGCTGCCCGTCTGGAATTTTGACCGCCGTATAAAAAAATGTGTACAAAGAAAAAAATAAACTGCATTTCACCAGATGACACTAGCCCTCTGGCCAACTTGACTTTGGCTGTGAGAATTTTAGCCAAACCCATTTTCAACATGACAACTGTAAATAAAAAAGAAAAGTTGACTGTGAGGGCCAATGCTTTCAGGATGGGTGGAAATTGGAGTATTTTTTCACCCCAATAAGAAACCACTGCCTCTGCCTAATTTGCTAAGAGAATCTGACTGTTTCTAAAGAATGTAACATAAAGAGGCACTGACAGACAAAATATGCTGACGACAAAAAGCTAACAGGAAACAATCACTAGGAAAAAGTGACACAAATTCAAAACTGTTTTTGAAGCACAGCAGCACTTTTTCACGAGACCCTGCGAGTCAGATGAAACTCCACGAAGACGGTCTATGATGTCGCGACGCTGATTTCTAGCACTGCAAACCTTTTAAGGAGGGTAAATTTATTTAGGAATGTTGAAATAATGGTAAGCTAAACAGTCGGCCCTCATTCATTTTCAGCTTACCGAATCTGGCCCTGTCATGATTACTCATTGCACTCACCTGCACCCGCTCCTTTGGTGCTGGCTGTTGCTTGTTGCCTGATTAATTCCCCTTCTATTTATACCCAGTGCGCCAGTCACTCCCTGTCAGTCCATCAGCGAACCTCTGCATACGCAAGACAAGCACTTTGTGGCTCGCGTCGGTCCCGTTTTTACCTGTTAGCACTCGTCTGTTCCTGATTCCCCGTTTGGCTCCAGCTATGACCCGTTTTTGACCACCGACCTCTTCCTTTAGACTGCTGAAGAGAAGATTCAGTTTGTTGTTCTTCCCGTACAGTGCGATGCTGCTGAGGCGTCTTGGAAGCCCAGCCACTTCCAAAAGAAAGAGCTAACCTTCCGCTCAAGGCGCTCTATGGTAGTCATTGGCACACCGTAGACCAGCAGTGGCCTGAAGAGTCGAGTCGATGCCATATGGTTAAAACCCATTCTTACACCCTGGTAGCCCTGACTTGTCCACCGCTGTCAGCCAGGCTCCAAACTCCTCTGATGTTGCATGGAGTGCTGTGGTGTCATTTAAGATCTTCCTCATATTGGCAGAGTTTGAGGTTGGAAACGGCTAGGGGGAAATTTATTTAGAGCAAGGTACTACCCTACATGTTTCATGTAAAAATGAGAAAAAATACAATTCCACGCAACAACGTTAAAGGAACAGGCTATGATTATAACATCAAAGCCTGAATGAAAAGAAAAGACATGGCAGGTTTGTAAAAGCCTTCAAGAGGAAACCTAAAACACGATATCTGATCTGAGTACCTGACTATGGGATGAAGGCCTTTCCGAAAGAAATGATGGGTCCGTGCGCTCGCCTAATGTGTGATGCAAATGGGTCTGCCTTTTATTCCGGCAACGCGCAAGCCATTCATAAAGGCCCGTCAGCTCTAAGAGGGCAGCTCATCTTCTCGCGCCTGGATGCATACAGGCGGCAAGCTCATTTATGCTGCTGTTTATGACTATTATCGAAAGCGTGAGCCGCCTCTCGCCCACCATCATCATCATCATCATCGTGTGGGGCTCAGGTGTTTATCAGGCGCCCACTTAGCTCGAGGCCATGAAAACGTTTTCTCGGATCTCATTCATTTTAGTGTATTTTTAGTGCTCAGTTGAAGACTTTAGTAACACGTAGCACTTTAAAACTATTCAACAAAACTAATCAACCCTCGTCTTGTGTTAGGGTCGCTAACGACCGGTTTTGGATTTGAAATTCATACAACAACCACATCCATGTGTTTATTGCATCAGAGCTTCTTGACTTGGTAAGGAATGCCTATTTCAATAAAAGAAAAAAAAAACGTACATTATAAAATGCTCTAATTGAAATTGTTACGTGAATAATATGAAGCGTATTAGCTATCAGGTAACACAAGCAGAGGGTTAATGACAATGCTCAGGCGACCGCTACCACAAGCGACTAGCGATGGTCAACAGGTGACCTGCAGTGAGGCTCTTGTCTGGTGAGCAGGGGCGATTTTAGGTTTAGAGCTTTGAGGGAGCTGAGCACCCAAAGCAGGGATGCCAAACAAAAATGGTCAAAATATAATGACTATATAGCTGTATAATAATAACTATAGTACTACAAATAAAAACATGTTTTTGTTGCCAACCTCGTCCCCGCTGTCCCTTTGTGTTTCTGCAAAAAAAACAACATACTACCAAATTACTACCAAATAAAATACAAATTTTGTGTCATCTCTCTCGCTGCCTTTTCTAAAAATTATTATCCATCCATCATTGTTCTTTCTTGTCTCTATCTGTGCTGTGCATCTTAAAGGTGTACCGCTGCTGTGGCTCAAAATCCAAATTTGAACCCGTTAAAATGACGGACAGGCTTAAAACCTTCCTGTTAAAAAAAGGTGTCGATGTTGGCAAACTGTGGGTTAATATAACCTTTACTGACACTGAACGATGTAAAGCTTTGTTTAATTCAGATTTTATTACCAAAGACAGGCTTTACGTGTCACCTTTTCTGAACAGACCGCAGTCAGCGTCAGACCCAGAGAACCAGCGCACAGCAGGGGCGTTCCCAAATCGCTTCTCGTTTTCCCGATTGTCACAAACAAGGTAAGAAATTTGGAGTTTGTTCCGGGCTCTGTGCTGTAAATCAAGTTACTTGGTCGGGCTCGGGCTGGGTCGGGCTTTAATGCCCGTGGGCCTGGGTTCGGCTGGATTTTTTAAGCCCTGATCATACCTCTACCTTGGGCATACTCAAGCAATGCTTGCATAATAAAGGCACCTACGGGAGTAAACATTGAATGTGTTTTGTATGAGTATCCAGAGGGTGCCAGCTAACTAATTTACTAATTAAACAATTTACCGGCATCACCCACACCAAGCCGAGAGTATTTCTCCTTCATCTGCAGGGCACTTTTTGTTAACTCCTTTACCCCATTAAAGCTGTCAACTTGACTCGTGTGTTTGTGTTTAGATCCAACATGCCTAAAACAACAATCTGTTAGCCAGGAGATGCATTAAAATTCAATCAGACACTTCGAACTCATACTAAAAGTTAGTCTATAGCCTCTTTTCTTTTAAGTTAGTGGCACTTTCCCCTTCACCCTGTTCCGTTGATTACATTTTTTTATTTACAGATCCATCTCCCTTCAAGGCAGAGGTGGGTAGTAACGGAGTACATTTACTTCTTTACATTTACTTAAGTAAGCTTTGGGAAAATTTGTACTTCGAGGAGTATTTTTAAATCCATGCACTTTTACTTTTAGTCAAGTAAATTTGTGAAGAAAAAATGTTACTTTTACTCTGCTAAATTAGGCAACATTGAAGTCGTTAATTCGTTACTTAAAAAATCCCCGCCATGTCAGTACGTTTCTGTCTGTCTCTGCTAAGGCGCATTTATTTTCATACAGAACTCCGCCACGCTCTACTATCTTTAACCAATCAAACGTAGCACCTATTCAGCTTCAGCAGGTGTAAACATTGTTTACAGACAGATCGAAAATGTCACTTACAATACCGACTCTGAAATCACAGAAGAGGAGGAGCTACTTTCAGATGAAAAGTATTTATTCGTTGATTGGATGGACTTTGATAATTTGATGATGTAGTTGGTTGTTTTAAAAAAATCAAAAAATATCACGTTACTATTATTATTTTCACCAAGTTCTTTTTTACTTTTACTCGAGTAAATATTTGGATGACTACTTTTACTTGAGTAATACTATTCTGAAATAACAGTACTTTTACTTGAGTAAATGTTTTGGCTACTCTACCCACCTCTGCTTTCAGGGTTTTTCATGCAGTTTGAAGGGAACCATGTAATTACGTTTTCTCGAATATCTAATAATCTCAGCGAGTGTTTTTCCTGTGTTTTAATGACTCTCAGATGTAGTTTTATGACCAAGATTAAACAACATGGGTCTAATTTAGGTGAAGCGCTTATCAGAATTCAGCTACCCGATCATTTTGGGTGCCCATTATTTTAAAAGGCAATTATTGTGCGTGATAATTACCTTAATGGACAATTAAGACCAACTTACTTTATCATGGCATAATTGCAGAACGACGGCTGTTAACAGGCTGTTGCTTGGGGATGATACAATGGGTCTCATTTTAAAGGATGACACCACTTTCAAATTGCAATGCAGACTATTCACATAAATGTGCAAATTTAAATGTACGGCTTCCACAGGTTTGCAACAGCAGTAGAAGATATACTAAGATACATCAGAGGAGCATTTTAATCCCCATGAAGAGGACATCATTGAATGGGATGAGGTACTTTCGGTAGAAAAACGTTTGCTTATTTGTGTAACCAGCTGCCAGAACTAGAACTGTATTTTCTTCTAAATAGAGAATCGGATCAAATGAGAAGCCCACTTCACAGCTGATAATGCATTTGAGTCGGAAGCAGTTTTTTTATTCATTGCAAAACATATGGATATTTACATTTATTGTATTTTTAACAAGTATGTGTGGAGGACTCATCTTGCCACATGTAAATAAATGTATACATAGATAATTACTAACAAATATATGATGCCGTATTTTCACGACCATAGGCCGCACCGTGTAAAAGGGCGCAATATCCTTAGCTGGTTTTATTTCTGTATTTAACACTATAGAAGGCGCACCTACACAACAAGAGGTGCCCCTCTGACAACATGAAATGTTTCCCCTCGCACATACAAGGTGCATATGCTCCGTGCGTCATTATTCTATTACATTATTATTATTAATTCATATTTGGGCGGACAACTCTGTTCCGCTTCCGGTAACACAATAACTTTCAAATATCTAGACATGCTATGGCATTAGCCAGGCGCTTCAGCTAAGGGGCCGGTCACACAGCCGTTTGCGGCTGAATCACGGCTAAAATTTTGCGTTTTTTTTTTTCCCGTGATTGCCCGCGATGGAAAATGCGCAAAATTGGCCAATCCGCTGTTCATCGGTGGTATGCCCGCAAAACAGACGCCGGCGACTGTTCCGCTTCCTCATCGCGTCATTTCCGCGTCATTTTCTCGTGTGGACCACGGGTATAAAAGCTCCCGAGCCGGTGTTGTGCCCAAATCCGACTCCTACGCAACCCCCCCCTCGAGTGAATGCGCATTCTGCTGCGATCGCTTTTGTTGGAAGCGTGCATTGAGGTTGGTGACTTTTTCATCCGCGTTAACAAACGCATTTTGTAGAATACGATCGCACTTTATTGTTTAAATAAACGCGTTATATAGACTAGGATCTCCCAATTGTTATAATGAGCTCGCTTTATTGTTTTAATAAGCATTTTATATAGAATACGATCGCTTTTGTTGGAAGCGCAGCAGAATGCGCGTTCACGCGAGGGGGGGAGGATTTTATATACGGTGTGCATTACCGTTCGATTACGTTCACAACAAAAACAAAGACGGAATGGTTTAAGTTGTATTACATTCCCAACAAATGCAAGACGAAGTGGTTTTGGTTACATGTTCGCCATTACATTCCCTAAAAGTGATATAAAAGTGAGATAAAACGAGGTAAAAGTGGTTGTAGTAGCGAGGGGATGCAAATCTCGGCAGGGATGTATTTCTCGGCATAACACCGGGCTGTAGAAATCATAACCGCTCAAGACACAGTCCCGTGAAGATCAAGATTTCAAGCTATGGCACCGAAGAAGCCAATATGTTATTATTGTAATAGTTTTTCATTTTTATTTTATTATCTTGTTATGAAATGAAAAGAAATGTCAAGAAATAAAAATGGATCAAGACGAGGTCACTACGGTGACGGGGATCCATGTTCACCCACTTGACATCTCGAGCACAACTGACGTGTGCTCGGCAAATCGCGCTGTATATACGCGGAGAAAGGCGTTTGACCGTCACACGCGTAACACGCTAATTTCACGTAATAACACCGCGATACAGGCGCAGAACATGCTATTACCATGCTCCACCCACGATTACCCGCTGAAATTTCCCGTCCTACCCATGTGTAACCACGCCCTGGCCGTGGCCAGAGCACGTCGTTCCGCGTCATTTCCGCGTCATTACCTCGTGTGCCGCCCGCGGTTAACACGTGCTCAAAGTTTTGAGCAGCTCAAAACTTTTTCGCGCGGCCAACCGCGTGTGAATTTCCGACCGCGAGTAAAGCACTGCTGTATCTCGTCTATATGGCGGTCTCAAAGCGTCCAACAGCGCCCAACAGCGTCTGCTTCACGGCCAGAAATTTCTGGCCGTGGTTCAGCCTCGATACGCCCGTGAAAGGCTGTGTACCCGCGCTCTAAAGAATTGAGCAGCGCAAAACTTTTTTGCGCTGCCGACCGCGCGTTAATTTCCGACCGCGTGTTAAGCACTGCTGTATCTCGTCTGTATGGCGATCTTAAAGCGTCCAATAGCGTCCGCCTCACAGGCAGAAACTTCTGGCCGTGATTCAGCCGCAAACGGCTGTGTGACTGGCCCCTAACAATGCATGGCCCCTAACAATGCATCACCCGTCTTCTTCCACGCAGGTCGGGTATGATGACAATCAAACAAGAGACACTTAAAAGTCACAGGAGACGCATAGAAATCACATTTCGTTGAAAATGTGAACAATAAAACAAAAACATCGGATTTCACCCAAAAATGTTGTAAGACTGTGACCTCCCTGTCTTAGGGGCGGGCGCCAAAACAGAGCTGGTCTGCATCAGCCACTTTGAATGAGAGACAGGGACAATTTGAAGAAAATCGTAGACTTTTATGTGTGCCTTATGGTCATGAAAATACAGTATTAAAATAAATGAGCACATAAATATATCACATTGTAACTAAATATATGATATACAGTACATGCAATTGATTCATTTATTTTTGCATTTTTTCATGTATTGATTTCTGTACCTAATTTGTCATGTATTTTGTTGTGCATTTTGTCATTTATTTGTTTATCATGTATTTGGTTCCGCAAGGCTATTGACCCTTTGCACACACTTGACCTAACCAGGTGGTGACGCAATAATGGATGGCAGTAATCTGTAGAAAACAGTGGGTAAGGCCAGTAAACACTAGATAACAACAGCAAAAAAGCTATACTCTTCAACACCATTGGCAATGGCGATGCAAATACATATTATGCAGCTGTCGAATCAGGTGGATCACTTAGTCGGAAAGAACAAAGAGCACTAATCAGAAAAACTAGGCCTAGCATTAACTGGGCTAACTTACGACCTATACCTTCTTCTTCCTGACATATTTACACATCTAACCAAATTGTCCAGCCTGCCTGATTTCAGTTCACACCATTTGTACCACTATATTGTAAAAGGAGTACCACCAAACATCAGCTGTGATCTAAAAGCTAACACAAGTCTCCAGTTCTTTGTAGCTGTTCCGCATTGCTGCGCTTCATTGTGCCAAAATTGATTTCTTGTGTAAAATCTCCCCTTTGGTGCAAAAGTTACTAAAACGACTTAGTATATTTGGGGGGGGGGGAATTTAATACAACAGTAAAGCATGAATATTCTATACTTTGTAGAATGTGCTTTTGAGCCAGTTGAACTAAAAAAAAATCTTTCGAAACAAGCTGATTTTATTGCTTTTAGGTAGCTATTCAAAACAGTAATATTCGCATATCACATGTATTGATAACTCTTATGTGATCTACCATAAACTTTCTGAAATTCTGAAATGAAATGTCAAATTCTCAACAGACTAATTGGAGACGAACATTAGGAGGATAGGTTAAGGCGTCATTGCGCCAAAGTAAATATTTTGAATTTGCTCAAAACTGATTTCAATGAGGTATACGAGGTGTACATTCTCTGTGCTTTACTGTTTTATTAAATTTCCCCAAAATAGATGCATTTATGTACAGCAGACATTGAACACATTCAGCTACAGAAGCACCAGCTAACCTATTGGTAGCTACATTTAGTATATTTGACGTGACTCGTACCTACTTAACATACATTTTCTCTGAAGTACATATAACGGACCTTATAAAAAGTGCTCCTTGCAAAATCCTGGATTACTTTGAGGCTGCCAGTCCCACGGATTGATAACAGAAATGCATCAATGTGTTTTGTCTTTATCAAAAGTGACACATTCAATTCCAAATTGAGCTTAAATCCTTGTTGGTTTGCAAGGCACATCAGAAATCACAATGGTAACACGTGGTGGTAATATTCTTCTGTCTTGGTTAAATAATATTTGTTTCAACTTATCTGTTCATTCAACTGCTGTCCACTTGGGTGCTTTTGGCGCACGTCATGGCACTCATACGGGCGTCAGGTGCAAAGGGTCAATAAAGCATTTGCATACCTGTCAACCTCCACGGCTCCATGCCCGTACAAACTGTCGTATTTTCCCGTACAAAATACAAAATAATCGTACACCATATATTTTTTTCGGAATGATGCATGATGGGAAATCCCCAGGCGGCAGACGCATGCGATTGACAAATTTTCGTTTTTCCGTACATATTTTCTTGTACGTCGTACTCGTCTTAAAATGCATAAAAAACATACTTTGTACGGCAAAACCGTACAGGTTGACAGGTATGCATTTGGTTTGCATTTATTTTAAAAAACATAACTTGTGATAGGGGGCAGCACAGCGGCGCAGTGGTTAGCGCTTGTGCGGCACAGTTCATGTCATGGGAACCTGTCGTGGGTTAAAATCCAGCTCCAGACTTCCTGTGCGGAGTTTGTATGTTCTCCCCGTGCTTGCGTGGGTTTCCTTCGGGCACTCCGGTTTCCTCCCACTTTCCAAAAACATGCATTTCAGGTGAATTGGCCAGTCTAAATTGTCCCTAGGTGTGAATGAGCGAATGAGTTGTCTGTCCCTGTGTGCCCTGCGATTGGCTGGCAACCAGTTCAGGGTGTCCCCTGCCCACTGCCCGGAGATGGCTGGGATGGGCTCCAGCCCCCCCGCGACCCTAATGAGGATAAGCGGTACGGCTAATGAGATAAGATGAGAACTTGTGATAGAAAATTCCCAGAGCAGGGGTCTCTAATGCGGTGCCGGTGGGCCCCTTACAGACAGTTGAGTTACCCACGGACCTGTTCTGAAAATAGCTTAGCAGTGCTGGATCATTGTGCTTTTCTTGTTAAATCTCTCTATCTTTTTTCAGCTTTCTGTCCAACTATTTAGATAGATTTTTATTCTTTTAAC
Source organism: Urocampus carinirostris (assembly GCF_059441175.1). Lineage (NCBI taxonomy): Eukaryota > Metazoa > Chordata > Actinopteri > Syngnathiformes > Syngnathidae > Urocampus > Urocampus carinirostris. Next base: position 47,036,279 of record NC_142352.1, read on the forward strand.
TAGCTAGCTATCTCATGTTTAGTTTTTTTTTTTACCTTTTAGCTACCTTTTTAGCTATTTAGCAAGCCATCTAGCTAAGTTCCTATTTTAGAAATCCATATCAAAGTGTGTGCTTTTAGCACTATTTAGTAACAAAAAGTAGCTATCACCTTAAAAAAGATTGGAGACCCTTGTAATTGAGCTTCTTTCATGACGTACTCAGAAACTTACGCTACCTTCCGATGTTTGACATGTCTGCTCTGAAAAAAATTATGTTGTGTAATGTTTAATGTTCATTGCTACACTCTTGTCATTATTAAGCTATTAACCTACGTTAAGTTACATAAGGCTACCTGTTTTTTTAATTTAAATGTTGAAAATAATGTAAAATAGAGGCGAGGCTGGAGCAGTTGGTCCTTGGGGAACCTTTGACTGTGGAGCAGGTGGGCCCGAGCCGCCTACAAGGCCCAACTTCTGCCCGCCTCCACACAAAACATCTTCTTTTCTTGACTTCGCATTGTCTGTTTCGTTCCAGGTCAGTTAGTCAATATGCCGGTGGCTGTTGATTTATTGTCGATGCAACTTTGTCCTGTAAATAAAATTTCGGAAATTGTGTCAAACAGTAGACAAAATTCAAATATGCTCGAACTGCCCTCAGAGAAAATGGTGCCTGTCGGTTCGTTTTCTTTTCACCTGAGTGTGACGTAATTCAAATGGCCATATCTTCAAAATAGTTCATTATATAGCTTTGATTATAGTATAATTTTAAATATTTTTTCTTATTCTTTCAATTGATATAAAAAAGAATCACATTTGATATTTGCCTCACAGTGTCTCATTTGGGTAGATTAGGTCACATTTTTGCTTCTTGCATGGAAAATCCATGGATTTTGTCACCTGTCCACTCAATTTTTTCATCACAGGTCATCCTTTACTTTTAACATAAAATCCTCAACCAACAAGGATTCTAAAATCCTTTGATCCACTGTTTACTTCTGTTTTAGGGTTATTTCACTCACCAAGTCTTTTCTCTATCTATCACGACTTTCTCCATTTTCCCTCGCACCCATGGGAGCAGATGGTGGAGGCAATGACGCTCAGCTTTGATTGCTGCTTGGCTGCGGGCATTCCCGGGGCAGAAGAGCCGCACTGCTTCAGTCTGCTGGATGCGCTGGTAAATAATCCCGACTGGGGAGAGAACAGAGAAGCTCAGGAGGGGAAGAAAGAAGCGAGGAGGGAAAAGGTAGAAAATGTTTCTGATTGCAAGTACTATCGTATCAGACACCCCGGTAATCAAGCCGAACCTCTATTTGATTTGGATTGGTCGGCATTGATGACCAAAGTAAAAGTTTTTGGGATTGCAAAAATTAGGATCTTTTTAATGGTAAATGAACTGCATTTACATACTTTAAAAAGTAAAGAGCTTTACAATGTACATTACATTTATCCATTTACACACCGATAGCGGGGTCAGCCATGCCAGGCGCCTATACTTGCTTGTCAGGCACGTTATGGGTTCAGTGTCTTGCCACTTGACACTTTGACATTTAACTCAGAGGAGCCGGAAATCGTACCTCTAACCCATTGGTCCCAAGATGGGGACTCTACCTCCTGAGCTACTGTTAAAAGTAAACTAAGTTATTTTGGTTTGGTTAAAATGCCAAAAGATCATGAGAATACGTGAGGGCTTCTTTTTGATAAAGTATTTACTAAGCGCCAAAAGAAAAGCCGAATAAGGGCTTAGTTGCGAAAATAATGAGCCCTATATTTGAAAGCACCAGTGCTGTTGTTTTTGCTGTATACCGCGGCAACCGACTAAACAGCTCTGTGGCGAATCTTGAAAGTGACCAACTGTGAGGTCACTCCGAGATGCCTTTTTTCTCGTGCGATGAGTTAACATCATGTTTTTCTGTGTTGTTGACTTTCAATCTGTTGAGATTAAAAACAAGTTAAGATTGTTTTGTGTTTTATCTTTTTTTTGATAAACACATTTTAATTACATTTCCTGTGATTTTCAGTGTAATTGTGTTTCTATAAAAATGTCTTGTTTATTCTTTATTTACCTTTTATCTCTTTTTACCTTTTTGTTAGTGTACCTTTTGTTCTGCTTCACTTTTTTTCATTTTTCCCCTTTTTTTTTTCTTCATCGTTTCACCTTTTGAGGTCAGGCCAGGCATAATGTTAGATAATAATTGGTATTGTAGGGATTAAAGCGAGAAAATCAACCCAAAAGAGATGGCTCTTTTTAGTATGCCGAGCTAAAAACGCTAGTCCTCTAAAAATAGTCGCAATACCCATGGTCAACAACGTCACCTTGGTGTTTCGTATTCGCTCAAAAAAGTTCACATTCTTTGACATTCAACAACTCATTTTTAAAGTAACAGAAATAGTTATTTTCCCTCATTACTAGTTACCCTGATTATAGAGTAATTTAGTTAAAAATGCAGTTACATTTTGGAAGAAGTAGTGAGTACTTATAACTAATTACCCTCTTAAAATACCATGTCATACCAAGACTGGTGGGGACAAAACCATAGCAAGGGGTCGAAAATAGCCTCTTTTTCCATATCGTAAAGTGAAAACATCGTAAGGCAAAGATGCCATACCCTGGCGTCTACTGTAAGTTAGTTCTATTGAAAAAAACAGAGCTATCCAACTTTTTTCAAGCGTCAAGCTACTTTTTGTTACTGATCAGCGCAAAAGGAACACAATTTAGCTGGATGGCTTGCTAAAAAAGTTGCTTGATAGTTAGCTAGGAAGGTAAACAGCTAAGAAAACTCAAATGGGGCTGGATAGCCAGCTAGAAATAAGGCCAAAATCTAGCCTGATAACTAGTAAAATAGATAAAATGTGAGGAAAATAGCATGCAAAAAATTTGAAAACCTAACTAGATAGCTTGATAAATCGCTAAAAAGTTAGAAAGGTACCTAACTGCAAAGCTAAAAAGGTAGCCAGATAGCTAGCTACAAAAACTGCACATTTTGTGCTCTATCGCTTTATAAAACACATACATTGGAGCTTAGTTTGTTGTATTTTCCATACAATAAATAAATTAAAATTAATTAATACATGTATAGATTCTCATTCTACTCTCTTAATTCCATAAGAATAATTTTCAATATTTGTATTGATTTTATTTTTTTTTTGGTCCATGAAGCCTAGGAACTGGAATTTATTTGTTTTAATTTTTAAAATAACATCTTATGTTATTACTATGTTGTTACTATATTATTACCTAGTTAATTGTTAAAGTATATGCTTAAATACACTCAGTCAACCACTAAATTCATTTAGTTGGGAAATCACATTCACCCAGCACTGTTGAGCTGTTTTCATAACAGGTCCGCTAGCACCTCAACTGTCCTTAGGGGTCACTCTGGTGCCTGCGGGCACCACATGGGAAACCCCTGGTGCAAAGAAATGAGTATGACTTATTTTCAAAATTACTTATTAGCAAATTACAAACCATTTATTACTTAAGCCTTTAACAACAACAGCACATTTACTACATTGACACCGACTGACCCATGGACATTTTTTTCCGTCCCACAAGAATTCAGCAGATTCCGCTGGTGTCACCTCAATTATGAGACACGTTGGCCCTGAGAAAAGCAAATGTGAGCCACAAGTGAGAAGTTTCATCAGATGAGCTGCAGCTGACATCTCATCAGCTCGCGCAAACTTCAGCTCTGTCTCTCACGGACGGTAAAGGTCACAGAAGCTCCCAGTTTTCTCCTTCTCACTCTTTTACTCCCACATGTCTTCTGTGTTGCAGAATTT